>NC_135439.1:1662500-1947500 GCF_051991255.1 Vanacampus margaritifer | reverse complement strand
GAATTATTAAACAAATTAAATCAATAATCCACAAAGCAACTTTTTTTCTTCTTTTTTTTTTATTATTGTTTTGTGGGCTATTTATTTGGACCAATTAAATAACCCAACTAAATTTGGTCAAAAATGAGCTGACCCAACTTTTTAAAATTATTTAATCAAAAATGTTGTGTCATTTAAATAACCCACACAATTTTGGGTTGTTTTGTGGGTTATTCATTTGACCCAACTTTTTGGGTTAATTGAATAACCCAAAAAGTTGAGTTGCTCCCTTTTTTTTAACTCAATTTGGGTTATTTTTAACACAAACGTTTTAGAGTGTGATGAAAATGGCAGACCTATAGTTTCTTTTTTAGGAATGCTGACCAAATTTAGAGTAAAACTGCCCCTATTTTCAAAGTTAAGCAAAGATCATCTTTAAATCGTGAACTTATTTATTTATTTATTCATACCCACCCCTGTGGAACTCCTTGGTTGAATGGAGGCCGCTAAACTGACAGGGAGTGGAAACAGGATGGATCTGTTCAAAAAAGCCTGTTGGGGATCACTTCAAGATATTTCTGGACACCAAATACTAAAGTACCTCAGCGGCATCTATGGCTCTTTCAGAGACTTTTAAATTTATTTATTTTTAAACGTGGCAGCGAGTGCGTTTTTCAGCGATGGGTTTCACAGCAGAAATGTGAACAGGTGAATACAGCTTTCTTGAGCTAGTGGTCAGTAAGGAAATATATAATGAACGAGTACTTTATGTCAAAAGAAAGATTTGATTAATGTGATGACTTGGTTTGTTGCAGGTGATCGATGTCCTAAGTACTGGACTCAGTTGAACAATCGCTGTTATATCTTTGAAGAGGAAAATCTGTCGTGGGATGAGGCAGAGGTGTGAAATAATTCCACAAAACAGTGCTTAACAAATGACCAAAATGTCAGCTTTCAATGAACAACACTGCTAATTAATTAACTCAAATCATTTTTGATGTTTGTTTTTTTCTATGCCGAAATGTATTGTCATCGATGAATTTCTCCAACTTATAATGCTTTGGGGAACACATTTACAACATTTGTACTTTTTCATCTTTTCTTGTTACATCCTTACTCCAAATTAAAATAGGATTGTTTTCGAAACGGGCAACTATTGTTGATTTTCTCGTTGATTGTTTTTTTTTGTCCAAGTAGAGCAGGTGCAACTATCTTGGTGGCCATCTGGCATCCATCCACAGTTTTCTGCAACTACTTGTGATTGGTGAACTTTCTCTTCAAAAGTTCGCTTGGATTGGACTCTACACCAGTGAAGAGGTGAAGAAACATTAAAACATGCTGGCCCTGGAACATGTCATTCAGAACCCTTCTTAACTCTTTGACTGCCAGACGTTTTCAGAAAAGGGATGCCGTGGGTGCCAGCCGATTTTAAGCATTTTGACTGATCTTTCAAGGTCCACAGAAAATTATGTGTTTTGACTATGGAAACGCACATACTGCCAAAAAAAGATTGGACTCTCATCTTCCATCAGAAAAAAAAGTTTGTTTCTACCTTATTCCGTTTTTGAGTAATCAACAATAGAAAATGGTTAGTTTCACCTGTTTTGGGAAAAAAACGTCTTTTAACGTCTTTGGCATTCCTCCATAGGATTTTACTAAACGTTATTTAACGTTTTTGGCAGTCAAAGAGTTAAAGATTAAATGTAATATTGCATTTTTGCATTGTACTTAAAAATGTATAACGGCAAATCGGGGCCACGTATAAATTTATTTGTTTTTGGGTTTTTTTAGAGGGGAGGTAATATTCTGAGAAAAAACTCGCAAATTTGCTACTTTATAAAGTCGCAAAATGACGAGTTTTTTTCCACAAATTTGCCATTTTACCCCCCCCCTGTAAAAATAAATATATGTATATATTTATGACCCTAATACACCGTCATAAAAATGTACATGAATAGTAAAAAAAACAGTAGAAGGTATTACCACACTTTACTTTACATTTTAATCATGTTTTTTTTTCACAATATAAAATGAATATTCACGGTGAAAGGTTAAAAAAAAAGAATTATATTTATAACGTAACATTAATCCAACTGCTATTACATTCCAACAATAATGTTAATCCGACCGCTAACTAATGCTGGCAAATTTACTAGCTCGTAGCATGTAGCCACTTGTTGATATACTGTCATTGTGGCACAAGTTGAAAAACAAAAAAACAGTAGAAGGTATTACCACACTTTACTTTACATTTTAATGATGTTTTTTTTTTCTTCACAATATAAAATGAATATTATTTGTCTATATCTCTCATCTATTTCCTTGTACGAGATCGGCGAAAGCTCACGATTGATTTGTTGCAAATTTCCGTCTTCCAGAATGTCACGATGTGGACTGATGGCTCAAGCACATCATTTGTGTTGGACAAGCAGGGATCATTTAAACCAGGCTGTTATGACATCATGGGTAAAAGTGGTTTTCATTCTCCTTAATTGGGAAGAACGGCATTTCCTGCCATTAAGTGTGATGATCGTATTGTGCAAACGTAGACCAAAAATTGTTGAGGTTAACCGTGTTTGTGTGTGTTTTATGGCAGGGCATGACTTGGCGGTTTTCAATTGCAGCTTTGGGCAACCCTTTGTTTGCGCCAGAGATCTTTTCCAGTGTGTCTCAATTTGTACCGGAGAAGACTGATGCCGTTGCCACTCCAAAACATACCATTCAGCTCGACACCAACGACACCTTTTTGGTGACACTTTTTCACAACGAAGGTGTGGACGCGTGGCGAATCTGCTGAATCGGAATTTTCTCCGACCTCGCATGAACGTTGACTTTGGAATTGCTTTGTATAATTGCGCAATCGTTGGATCATTCCCCCAAAGCGAAGGATGTATCGTCATTCTTTGTATATTTTAAGACAAGAATGTCCATTTTATTTTTTTAAAAACTCAATTACAATAAAACTGGATTATCGTGTTCAATAAATGAAAACAGAATGCAATAATTTGTGAGTCCGTTTGAACCTATTTCCAATTGAACACTACACTACAATATTGAATGTTTAAACTAATTAACCCCCCCCCCCCAAAAAAAAAATCTCTGAGTTTGTCTACATCGTGTTCCACAAAAAAGGTGAGACATGTTTACATCTGTGTTACGTCACCTTTCCTTTTAGCAAAACTCCTCGAGCGTTTGTGAACAGAAAGACAATTAGAAAAAAAAAAAGCTTTGTCGGTGGGATTCCGCTTCATGTACTGCTTGTGTTGACTCAAAGAGGATCCTCAATGTCATATTTTGTGTTGCACGTTGTGTTTGGGAGACGGGTCTGGATCGCTGCCAGGCCTTCTAGCACTTTCACTTCTTTACCTCGAACCCACGCTGTTGTCATGTGCAGAATGTGGCTTGGCATGTTCATAGGAAAAGACAATTGCTTGGATGGCAGCATGAGTTACTTCAAACAAAAATCTCTCCCTTTTGATGCGATTCTTTTCTGTTAAGCAAAGTATACGACAAATAAATCCCAAATCGTCACATTAATTCATGTTGGGTTCATTTATAATTTGAGTCTATTATCACTTATCAGCATCGAGACAATGAGAGTTTGTACAGGGCAGCAGACGCCGTTCACAAAACTGTTGCTGCCACGCTGGTAACACTTCTAACCTTTTGCCAGCCAGCTGAATTCTTGCGGTATTTGTGAGTTCACAAGCTCCGGAGGAATAATGATAACGTGAAGAACTCCCTTGAGTGAATCACAATGATCAATCTGGCTTGCGAGGGTTCAGCATCTTCATCATATTAGAAGTTTGCGCCCTCTGGTGGACAAATAGTAAATATCGAAGCTTGATTACAGTTGTGCTGGAATGTAGCGTCTAGCATGCGTTGCCATTAATGTGTCCCAATGATTTTGTGTATTTAATATGGTCCTGTCTGTATGTTTGCTTTATATTGTACATAAGGTGCAACGTATTCTCTTCATCTTGTAACGTTTCTCGTGACTGCACTGCTTAAAGTCTGTGTATGAAGATGTTGCTTTTTCCCCCCGTTTTTTTTTTTTTTAATCAAGTCAGATTTCAGCCATGTCTATCTAATCAACCCCAAACTGGCTCACTTAAGCGATATTTGCATTCCCTCACAAGGGCCAACAATTGAATTACCATTTTTCGGTCTTCTGATTGGTTTGTCATAGGAAGCTGACTTTGATTAGCACTAGCTTGTTTGTAGCGATTTGTGCACACTAATATATTTGATAATCGGTGTCTCTGTTGAGCATGATTTCTTTGACTCTTTGACTGCCAGACATTTTCAGAAAAGGGATGCCGTGGGTGCCAACCGATTTTAAGCATTTTGACTGATCTTTCAAGGTCCACAGAAAATTATGTGTTTGGACTATGGAAACACACATACTACCAAATGAAAGATTGGACTGTCATCTTTCATCAGAAAAAAAAGTTTGTTTCTACCTTATTCCGTTTTTGAGTAATCAACAATAGAAAATGGTTAGTTTCACCTCTGTTTTGAAAAAAAAAAAAACATCTTTTAACGTCTTTGGCACTCCTCCATAGGATTTTACTAAACGTTATTTAACGTTTTTGGCAGTCAAAGAGTTAACTTAAATTAGAGGCGGATCGCATGTAGTGACCATCATTCTTGGTCAGCTGGCTTACAGTCCAACTCACCCGAAGCGACGTAGAAAAAGTGCTAATGGATAGAATATGGCACAATTTCTCACTGGGGAAACAAAAAAAAAGCATTTTGCTCAAACATGTAACTACAGTATGTATTACAAAAGTATGTCGTTTTGCTGTCATTTCTTAGGAAAATTCATTTTTAGACAGATTGTCGACCACCGTGTTGGTTTTTTTTGGGGGGGGGGGGGTGACAGAACTAGTCTGGTAAGTCACGTGACAACTTGGCCAACATATAAAAAGATGGCTCCTCCTCGTCCTTTACATTGAGCATCTCCACTGCAAAGGTAACACCTCCACTTTTTATCCTCTTTTTTTCCAAATGTATTCATCACGTGTCCAACACGACACATTTGTGTCACTCCACAGATGACGTTTGCTCTTGGCTCGTTGCTCTTCATCTGCGGAATCAACCAACTGGTTATTGCGACTGTGAGTCCAAATCGGCTGTTCATGATAGAAGATAATTGAAAGAAGTCACAATATTTCAATGTATAACATTATTTGCTCTGTCTGCTCCTAACAATGTGTTCTTCGTCTTAGCAGTCTGCTGTGGTTGGATTTCCATTCCGAGGTATGCACCTGTGACTTACTCATACTTGCTTCCGTGCTAATTATCATGTCACGTTAGATAGATAGCAATGTCAGAAGCTCCGTGTTTTTGTGATGCGTCAGTATAGTAGGCTAAAGATTTCAATTTTGCAGCTGGCTGCTTCAACCTCCAATGAATTCCGGACGTCCTGTCTTTTCAAGCGTGGCTTTTTGAGATTTTTTTTTTTTTACCACTCAACATGGCAACCAAATGCCATGTTGCTAAGTGAAACTGGCTTTGGGGGCGGAGGTTTGAAACGTAAGAACATAAGGGGGGTAATTATGGTACCTTGTGGCACACCTTGTTTGACTGGAGGGTGGGAAACGTATGAGCAAGTTATGAGTGGCATCTGGAAAGTGCTGTTCAAAAAGGCAGAAGGGGAATGTGAAGCTGTTGAGGGGTTGTGGAGAATCACTTCGACATACTTCATTGACACCAACTACTATGTATCCACTTTAGCAGCATCTAAGAGCCTCTCGGAGCTAATGACGAAGGAAGGTTTCCATAAATTAGAATTGTTGAATCAAGTGACAAATAAATCTCTTTGACTGCCAAAAACGTTAAATAACGTTTAGTAAAATCCTATGGAGGAGTGCCAAAGACGTTAAAAGACGTTTTTTTTTCAAAACAGAGGTGAAACTAACCATTTTCTATTGTTGATTACTCAAAAACGGAATAAGGTAGAAACAAACTTTTTTTTCTGATGAAAGATGACAGTCCAATCTTTCATTTGGTAGTATGTGTGTTTCCATAGTCCAAACACATAATTTTCTGTGGACCTTGAAAGATCAGTCAAAAATGCTTAAAATCGGTTGGCACCCACGGCATCCCTTTTCTGAAAACGTCTGGCAGTCAAAGAGATAATGTAGTGTAACGTTGACGACTTTATGTAGAAAGAATGTGCCGATTGCCCGAAACTCAGAACAACGCAAGACTTGTTTTGTTGCAGGTGACCGATGCCCCCCAGACTGGGTTCAGTTGAACAATCGCTGTTTCCTCCTCCCAGGTCAATCTCTGCCATTTGAACAAGCAGAGGTATGAAAGAATTGCAGAAGTACACTCCAGCGCCAAACTCTCTTGTAACGCTCACATTTGTGGTGTCTTGAGGTACGAGTGGTCCCACATGAGTAATTCTTCATTCTTTACATTCTTATGTTATCGCTCAATGTATAATATTACAGAGTGCTACAGTCCTTATTAAAAAAAAAAACACACACACATTTTGGCAGGTTAATGGCTTTTATATCCATTCCAATGGGAAAATAGGATTAGAAATGCAAGTGTTTTGATTCAATTTGTATCTTAAGGCGGGACTGACGTGTGTGTGTGTGTGTGTGTGTGTGAACCCTGGAAATGTTTTGTTGTGCAATTAGAACGCCTGCAAGCGCCTGGGTGGCAATCTGGTGTCCATCCAAAGTGATCTGGAACTGGCTGTGGTCAATGAGCTGACGACTCTGACTTTGGATGCCAAGGGCGTCTGGATTGGACTCTCCAGCCCCGAAGAAGAGGTGAAAGATTGGCCCGGCAGGCCCGGCAACATTCCATTTACAGCAGTGCTTCTCAAAGCTGATTCTCAATTTCCATGTGGCACCGTGATGACAGGTAGAATTAATTAAATATTGTCATGATCAAAAAAACACATTTTAAAAACTTAAATCATTGCCGAGGGGCAAGTGAAGGCACATAAGCGTAAAAACGGTCAACTAAGGATGAGAAAATGGTCATCTGAGTGCTCAAAATTGAACTGTTTTAAAAAAAAAAATTTTTGTTCAACTATTCATAAAAGTAAAAAAAAAAAAAAAAAAGTAGCACGTTTCGAGAAGCACTGACTTACACAATTACTTAAAACAATCTTCATGTTCCTTGTTTGCAGGATCATGTCCGTCATCTTGACTTTGACCAATGAACGTTGAGATCCATTTGTTGCAATCTTCTTCTTGCAGGGTGCGCCGCTGAGGTGGACTGATGGCTCAGACACAGAATTTGCCAATTCCCAATTTCCGGGCCCAGTGGCCGCGGGCTGCGTAGCGATTCAAACAAACGGTAAAAGTATTAGTCATTCTCCTTAATCTTAATCTACTTCCATCTAGTGTTAATTTTGTTAACAAAAACTAAACAAAAATCATTTTGTCAATACACATTTTTCACCAGACTAAAACGAAAATGTACTTCACTAAATAAAAACTGGACTAAAATCTATGGACGTTTCAGTTCATGAACAAAAATGAGAGAAAAATGATGACTTTGTCAAATCTTGTCTCTGCTAATCGGTCATGTGACGCGGTCATGTGACGCTGTCATGTGACACACCGTGACACACACCCCTTCAAATTTGCAGCTAGCGAGTGCAACATGCACATACACACACGTGCGACAGACAGGAGATGGATTCACGGTGAAAGGTTAAAAAAAAGAATTATATTTATAACGTAACATTAATCCAACTGCTATTACATTCCAACAATAATGTTAATCCGACCGCTAACTAATGCTGGCAAATTTTACTAGCTCGTAGCATGTAGCCACTTGTTGATATACTGTCATTGTGGCACAAGTTGAAAAACAAAAGCTAGACAAATAACATTTTCTTGGACTAAAATAAAATGCTAGATTTATAGTCCACTTAAAATGGACTCAATAAAAACGGGATGAGGTTGACTATAATTGATACAAAGTGTGATTGAAACGGAACTAAGACCGAGACTAAATTTTAAAAATGGCGGATAAAATCAACACTCCTTCCATTATGGCTCTTGATGTCAAATCTCCTTTCATATTCTATACAAGCATGAAAGATGATCAAGTGAATTGTTTGTGTGTATTTTTAATTTATTGCAGACCTTGTATGGGATGTGGAGAGTTGTGACACATCGCAGCCGTACGTTTGCGGCCGAGACATCTACCAGTGCGTGTCCATATGCGCACAACCTCCGGTCGACCTCCAGTCTCCGAACCCTGACGACCCGCCTCAGTAGCCTGGAACTTGCTGTGGTTAATGAGCAGCTCAGTGGAAGGGCCAACACGACACGGAACACCAAGGTTGGACTCTTCCACAGTGTGGCAGAGGTGAAATATTGACACGCGGCCCAAGAACAGGGATGAGCAGCTGGTGGATGACACGATTGGTTCCTTGAGTCATTTTCACAGGAGGGAAAAGGAGAGAAAAAAAAATAAAAAATAATATTGGTGGGGGGGAATCAATCTGAGAACATGCAAATTAGTGGGTGCCGAATCACGAGTATGCAGGGGTCAACTGTAGTTTTTAGTTGCAATGTCACCCTTTACCACTAGGTGGCAGGCATGGCTTAGTTGTGCTTGCGCAAGGTATTCTGTTGCGCTATAATATGAGGGGAGTAGGTCTAGTTTATTTTATTTTTGTATGCAGGACAAACACCTCAACATGTGAGTTGATTTTTGTGAAAAACACAATTATTTCTTGCACTTAATGTTGTTTTTTCTCTTCATGTTGTTTTATGTCACTTATACTTTATATTTTCTTACAATTATGAATGAATGAATTGTGGAATTTGGGGGGGGGGTTAGATCACCAAATGATTCCCGAGCGCGGCCCCTGCTGCTGCTCACCGCTCCCTCAGGGGATGGGTCAAATGCGGAGAGCAAATTTCGCCCCACTTAGGTGGGTGTGACAATTAGTGGTACTTTATTTTTAAATGTCCAAAAATCTAAACCTAAAGTATTATATTTGCCTCAACAACTTTGACAGAAAGCTCTTGAGTTTTTCTCAAATAACTAGAAAATGTAAACAAATCATTGCTTGCTCTATTGATTCAAGTGTTTGATAAATTCAAGAATTATTATTTTTTATTTGATCATGAGGAAAACACGTGATTCTTAACAATCTCCAAAAAGTTTTGATAGTAAAACAAAACACAAACAAAAGAGAGCATTTTGTGAATTTTTTTTATTCATTGCAGCTGTTAAGCGGCCTCCATAAGCTGTTTCCAAGTCAGTTTGTAAATTACAACTTGACAGGTTGTCACACAACACTGTGGAGCGCCCCGCCCCGCAACGCGTCAGTCTGCTGAGGGACGCGCATGGAGAAATGAAGCAAAATGACAAGAACCGAGGTAGACTGCGTGTATGTGGCGAAGCTCCCCGGAACATAAACATCGACGCACACAACATTGTGGAGTCACCGCAAATCGGAGTCCAGTGGGACTGGCGGGGGCCGAATGTGGCACAACAAATCCACTGGAGAGGTTGTGGTTTTTAAATTTGGACTTGTAAATTCAATGTCACACAAATTGTGGCTACGTAACAGGAACCGGCCCCGCCGCCAATTGCACAAATTCAGTCATTGAAAAGGCCCCTTACTAAAAAGGTTTAAAATGACCTGTACCAGCTACAAAATGGCGGCAAAGCACTATTTTCAACTGGATTGGGCTTTATCTTGTCTAAAGGAAGCTCCTTTTTACACCGACGACCCTCATCACTAATCAACTTCATAGTGTATAATCTAATTATAAGTATCATTTGAATTTTGTGTGCACATTTTACAATTGGTGGCCATGTTGAAGGGAATTTTCATTTAGACAAAACTAGAGCTCTCCCGCCATCAAGAAGCTACGCTGAAGTGAGTTGGGGAAGTTTCATTGAGACAAAACTAGCACATTGTCGCCATGTGGTCTTTCATGATAGTGTTGAATAAATATGAGTGGAGATGTTTCTTAAAACAGTGTTTTACCGCCATCTTGTGGCATTTTGGTATGATGCACCTTTGTTGAATTGAGTTTCCTTTAGACAAAAGCAGTGCTTTGCCACTATTTTGTCAATGTACCATGTTGATGTAAGTTGTGGAAATTCATTCAAATAAAATTAATGTTCTGCCATCGCTTTGTTGAGGCGAGTTAAGGAGCACTTTGCTGCCATCTTGTGACAACTTTGTGTCAAGGAACTGTTGAAGTAAGCCGAGGAGTTATGTTTAGATAAAAACTGCTTTGCCGCCATCTTGTGGCCTCTACAGGAATTTGTAAGCCTTTTGTGGAGGGGGGTGGGAGTACACCAATTACAAATTTGCAATGGTGGTGGCGGCAGGGCTCAATCCCCGTCTCTCGCAAATATAAGCTTTGCTGTCCCTATTTCACAAATGAGTATTTTGCGTACAGTGTTTTGGTACTTCAAAAAGAGCCCATGTTGGGGTTGAAGGCACTTGAGGCTCAAGTAATCCAGGACTCGAGTAGTGTAAAGTTCAAAAATGTTTTCTTAGTGTTTTTCGGCGCACGTGGGCACCACCTGGTCGCCGCTTTCGTCGTCCTCGCGCCTCCCCTCCGGCGCTCGGGCCGAGCCGAGCGGCGGGGCCGCGTGCGGCGGTGCGCGGCGACCGCTCAACCACGGGTGCATCAGCAGCTCGGAGGCCCGCAGCCGTTCGGCGGGTGACTTCCGGAGCATGCATGCGATCAAGCACTTGGCCGGCGCAGACAGCCAGGCGGGGAGACTGAAGGCCCCGCGCCGGATCTTGGCGAAAAGGGCGGCGGGCCGGGTGTCCTGGAAGGGGTAGCGTCCCATCAGCATGGTGTACAGGGACACGCCCAGACTCCACACGTCGGCGGCACGGCCCGAGTACGACGCCTTGCCGCTGGCCAGGAGCTCGGGGCCCACGTAGGCGGGGCAGCCGTGGCGGTCCGAAAGGGAGTCGGACTCGCCGCGCTGGAGGACGACGCAGTCGCCGAGGCCGAGGAGGGCCACGCGGGTCCTGCGGGGAACGAGACATTACGCGAAGAACAAAAATCCATCCATCTAACCAACTTTGAAACCATTTTTTTTTTTCATCTTACATCATTTATCTATGTATACGTGCTTCGGGAGGTGCTACTGTTTTGGTTAGCAAATGGGTTAAAATGGGCTCTGTTGTTCAACTGGCAACCATTTTAACAATAATCATCGTTTACATCGTATTTTCCCCCCCTAAAACATACAATGAGACTCCACGTGTTTCTGTGACTGTTTCCGGTCTGCTGTTTTGGTTAGCAACAGAATAAAAATGGGCTAAGATATTACTGTGCAGGAAACGTTCTTTTCAACATATGTTGAGACTTCACATAGTTCTCTAAAAGTTATATTTCGACCAGTACTGCTTTTTTTATTTAAAAAAAAAAAAAACGGGCTAAAAGCTTCATTTTGCTACTATTTTAAACATTTTCACTGAAGCAACCCCCTTAGCTCCCGGCTGTTTTACCGGATTTTGACTGATTTTGCGAGGCCCACAGAATATTGTGTTCTAGAAAAACATGAAATCTACCAAAAGAAAGATTAGTCTCTTCTTTCATCACATTTTTTTAAATATATATATTTGTATCTGTTTCCGTTTTGCAGCAATTAGCATTAGAATATAGCTAAGTTTCATCATTATTCACAAATCTGTTGAAAACACTGGCAAAAAGAGCTTGGTCGGCCCTGGTTGATCTCTTATACTCTGTTGCCACCTGCTGGCCGTTTTTTGTAACCACTACAATGGCTTTAAGCGACCTCTGTATCAAAGCCTTCTGTATGCTCTAGGTCGGACTCACCTGAATCTGTCGGTGAAGACGAAGCGGCGCAGCTTGACGTCCCTCAGCACCACGCCGCTGCGGTGGCAGTGCGCCACGGCCTCCAGCATCTGCGCAAACAGGAGCGCCGCTTCCTCCTCGCCGAGGCGCTTGCTGCTGCGCACATGGGCGTGCATGTCGCCGTAATGGGCGGGCAGGAAGAGGTAGGCGCCGTCCCGCTGTATCACCGTGTCCAGGAGGCCGCAGATGTTGCCGTGGCGACCCAGCCGGGCGTACACTGACAACTTCTCCTGGTAGCCGGGCAGCGGCAAGACCTGTAACCATGGAAACGATGGGTTATCTTACGCATCTCCACTATACTGTATAAAAATCCGTATGTAGCGAGTAAGAAGAGAGTAAATACATCCGAAGGTTACCTGACACGTGTACTGCTGCTTTGTGGCGCCGTGCACAGCTCTATACGTGTCCTCGCCCTCGCAGCGCTCAAACAGGAAGTAGGGCCCGACCTTGACTTTTGATTGGCTCTGGTTGGACTTAGGGGAGGGGCTTTTAGCCGGACTGAAGTGAAGCGCCGGGCTCGTGTCGGGAGGGGGAGGCAGCGGAATGTCCGGACATACTCTTTTGCATTTGGGCGATGCATCCTGGGGCTCGTCCAATAATCTCTTCAAACAGCGCTCGGCCACGCCCACGCTCATCTGTGATTGGGGGAGGAAAACGGAATGTGATGATGTCACAGAATCCACAAAAACTCAAAACTGTTCATAAAATGGATGGATGGATTGATGGGTGGATGTTTACAAAAAACTTTCATGACTAATTAAGATTGTAAGTAGTAAACCCTTGCCACAAGATGGCGGCAAAGCACTACTTTTCAGCCATATCTTGTGGCATTTGTAGGCAATTACTAACTTTTTTTTAAGATAGCAGCAATTTGTGAATAGCAAACCGCAAATAAAGGAGATTAATGTAGGACTAAATACATCTAAGAGACTGCTGCTGTTTTGTTTTAGTGAAAATGGATATCGCCTCTAAATATCGTTATCGACGTCCTTGACTAATAATAATCGATATCGGCCCTGAAAAAAACATACCGGTCTATCTCTATTCTTAACATTTAACTCTGTTGTTCCCGCTCGACTCATAAATATTAGTACGGTGAAAAGCGGGGAGTGTATCAACTCCAACTGTGCCCCTCACGTGTTAAGGCGTCTATAGGCTCCATGATGCAACTTCCTGTAAGCTGACAGACGCTTTCAGATCGTTGCATCAGAGCACAACGCTTTATAGTTTTAACCGTTTTAAATAGCGCCGACCGCACACATGCTCGCGCGACCACACACGCACACGACGCACACACTAACCGACCAAGCAACAAGCGCACTCATATTCCCCGAAAACGACTCTTGATTTATTGTTTTCCTTCTTTTTAAAGAGCCACCGTTGATCAACGCGGCGCCGGTGAAACAAGCTGAGTCACCATGGTAACGCCATCCTGACACACACGCACACACCCAGGGGGAGGTTAAGTTGTTGAACTTGCAGTTTCATTATGACACACAAACTTGTCATGTAACTGAAACTTTCTATTACTTGATTACGCGTGAGTGGAAACTTTTCAGGCTTGATTAAAACTTGGTAGGGTTCATCAAAAGAATCTTCATGTGCATTTTCTCCGTTGGATTAAGAGTAAATTTGTACGCGTGCGCATCACTTGGATAGTTTCAAGGATGGATTAAAATGACATGCGATTGGAAAATGTGCTCAATTTGAGTGAGAGTACGCGTCAGTCAAAAACTTTCCAGGTTTGATTAAACAAGAGTTTATATCAGTATATAAAAAAACAAAATACTCCCCGGGGTTTATTGAAATGTTCTAGTTCTGATTAAAATTGTGCAAATTGAAAAGTTTCTATAGGGTTGATTAATATTACGTTGTTTAAGAGAATGCGCCAGTCAAAAACGTTGCTTTGTTGATTAAAATGAAAAATAACAATTTTGAAAAATAATCTAATTGTGATTTTTTTTCTCCTTTGGTATTTCAATTGCGATTTAATATGTGTTTATTTTTTCAAGGGCCTCTTTCCGTGTATTTTTTAACAAGCAATAAATGATTATGTATAAACTATCAGATGTATTACACAAAAATGTTTCAATCTTTTAAGTTATGCTTACACTAAAATAAAGGTAAATGAACTACAAATTAATATCACAGACTTCCATTAGCGTTGTTAACTTACTAAATACTTTGACTTGCCGTTTTTTAAGCGTTCACTATGACAACTTCACCAAATTCCCCCAAACAAGTGTGGTGACACTTATATGAATAAAAAGTAAATAAAAAGTAAATATAAGTAGGCTATTTGACGAGCAGAAATTGAGAAAAACTCTTCTGGATGCAATCATGTTGAAAAAAAAAAATACAAATATTTTTGGTCGTATTCTACCACGACGAAATTGCACATTTTTAGCATCACGTCATGAAAAAAAAATAGTATGAGTTGCACAAATTGATGTTTGCATTTAACTTAAGCATATACATTTCTGATATTTTTGTTTTATTGTGATATTTCACATGCTGGTGGACCACGCGTTGCGAAACCCTGAATTCAACTCACAAACAAAAAGTGGGTGAATTGAAATATTGCTGCTACTTATTCATTTAAAGTTATCTAAAAAGACTAACATTGCGATGTAGGCACTATTTAGATTGCTCAGTTGGGATGTGCAAAGAAAACATGTAAACTCGTACCCTGAACATTAAGCTGTGAGTCAGCTACAAAACTCACTATAATGCACGGTACCGCCTCTTGTTTGTTTTAGATGAATTGTTAATTTCCAGAATGTACTTTTTACACTTAATTAAACCATTTTAGTTCCATATTTCGGACATTTTCCCCTTTTGTGGGTGATATTTTAATCACTAGAAGTCCATGAACCACACTTTGAGAAACCTTATGTAAGTTAATATTTTATATCCAGTTTGTAAACAAAATAGACTTTTGAATTGAAGTTATTTTTCGACCTTTGGTCATTTAAACTGTTTTAAATAATAGAATCATAAAAAAAGAAAAAGAAAAGTGTTACCTTGCACTGAAGGGCACCTCCGGATCCAGCAGAACCCGGCGGAGCTGGACAATGACAAGCCCCGTTAAGGACGAGTCGTCGCGGCCATGGCAGCGGTTGCGTCCCGGGGCAAGTTCGGACCGACTGTCCGGGGTGTGACACCCGCTTCTCGGTTGCGTAAAAGTGTGACAGACGCGCGAAGAGTTTCTTTTGCGTCCGAAACGGGTGACACTAACACAGCTGACTTTTGGTTCTGCTTCGTTTCGGGTTTCTGACAAATAGATGAGTCCGGAGTGGGTCAAGCAGAACTTTTTAACCGGAGTGAGACGATCGAGAACGAGGCGAGCAGCGAGCTAGCGAGTTCGCCTTTGTTTAGTTCCTCTCCTCGCGCTGTGACGTAACCGGCCTGGGGGCGGGGTTTCGATGTTGCAATCCTGAGCGGATCCGTCGTCAGACAGATGACACGTCACTCACGCATTTAGCATAACGTGGTCATATTCACTAACAAAACGAATTGCATCAGCTTCCATTTTGACCTTTTCCACACTTCCTAATTACAGGAATTGAACACAAGAATATGACATTTATATTTGCAGGTACAGTACATTTGCATGCATGCAAACTATTATGAATTGCCAAGTGTTGAAAACCCGTTTTAGTAAAAGTACAACAAAAATAATGACTAAATGGTGAATTCAATTTTGACATTTTAATCATTTGTATGCTTCTTGTGTTCCTATTACTATATAAAACACTTCGAACAAGTTCTGAAGTTCCACAGCCTGTACATTTCCACTTGAGTCACGTGGATTCCCGTGAAGTCACTCACTCCTCAGAATTTTGCAACCGTGGGTTAAATGGGATGACGTGAAGGTGTGCCCACTTGGGTGTGAAGCCCCTCCTTGGTCCAACATATTTTTAAAAAAAAATGTCACAAAAAAATTGGCAAAGGTGTGGACAATTTCCCACAAAGGGAAAAGAACGATGACAGCTGAACGCGGACAGGATGTGCAACCAGTACAGGAAACGAAGCCACTTGGGTTTTAGGCTTCCTCCCTGTCTCTGAGGCAGCCTCACCACATACATTTGCATACATGCACACACTCATATTATTATTTTTATTTCTTAAATGTAATTTGTATACATTAATGTCATGTTATAATGTAAAAGATAACATTTGATGTTCCTGCTGTGTCTTCATCGTGTGTATTCATTACTTGTGTGTATTATTTAGTGCCACCTAGTGGTGAACTAATAGAATGCAACAATTTTGAAGCAGCGAGCAAGAGTGGCTAGCAACTCACTGGAGCAGCTAACAAGAGCAAGCTAGCAAAAACTAGCTGGAGCGGCTAATAGGGGTAGCTAACGGTAGAAGCTAGCAAAAGCAAAGCAGAGGGAGACAAGCGGTGAGAGCCCGAATCACGGGACTCAGTGGTGACCACCTGCAGACCCCAGCTGTGGAAGGTAAGCGCCGATCGGCCCATTGGGTCTGATACTAGCTGCAAGCACCACCACAGGCTAACTACGTTCGCAAAGTGTCCGTAGCAGAAAGATGGCGGCGAAAACATGGAAGGCGTGGCACGATCACAAATGAATTTCATTATTCCTCCCAAAAAGACACTTGAAGTCGACTATTTTGGTTTGAAGAAAAGCCGTCCCCATTGTGTGACTACCTGCCGTCAAAGCTGAACTTTTTCTTGATATATATATAGAGAGAGAGAAAGTGAGAGGCGTGTCTATCATAAGTGGTTGCACAAAAAAGTCACAATAAAGCATGCCTGGAAACACAGGAAGTGCTTTTTTGGTTTGACGCGGCCATTTTAAGGTCATTTTAGCAATTCCCAGGCGTCCTTCAAAAAGTGTCGTCAGGATTTTTGAAAATTAATTAAAGTTGTCTGCACCTTGTTTAGTGATCTGACTATTTGTATTGATATTGTTTTCATTAATTACTACAAGCATTAATCATGACTTTTGGGCAAAGTTTGGCTGGCCTTGTTCACACACACACACTCACAGTAGGTTATCTTCACGTGGTTAGCGTGTTTTTATGCCACATGATGAAATATTGAAGAAACAGAGGAGCAGTGTGTACGCTGTGTGTGCGTGTGTGTGCGCATGTTCGTGTTAAACTTGACTCGTTTTCATAAGCGACGTGATGAAATCAGAGGCCAAGTGTCTGACTTAACTATGGCCTGAGCGACACACACGCGCACGCACGTACGTACGTACGCGCACGCTCATTCTCTGGATTACTGCACCACCTGCGCTGCTTTGATCCCCACCCAATGCCACTTCCTGTGATTTGAATCTACTTCCTGCGGTGCCGCTCTCTAGTCTTTGTAGCTCCAGGGCATCCCGCCCCGGCGCACCCCCGCCGGGCGCTTTGAGGAAGGCCTCGGGCTGCGCAGAAGATAAAACATCCCTGTGAGCAAATTGTTCCTGTAAGTAAGCGCGTTCGCCGCTAAAACGTTAAAACGAGAGTACCTTTCATTGGGCGTCTCATCAGTAGACTAATATTAGGCCAATGCTTCTCAATTATTTTTTATTAGCCCCCGAGGAAGAAGAAAATATTTTTCTTTCTCAAACTCTCTGCCACGACTATAAATAGTATCATTTGTGTAAAAATGGTTGTAAATACTGTGCACTACTTCTGCAGTGGAGCTAATACTCCTTGTAAAGAGCACATTACTTCCACCTACTGTAGGGGTTGAGCAATTACACTTTCTTTGGGGACAGGGCTATTGTAGTTTTCGAATTTTCATTGTAGTTAGTTTTTATTTCATTTTGAGTTTTGTTTTTTAGTTACTTTTAATTGGTTTTCAGGGTGGCTCTGTTAGTTTTTATTAGTTTTAGTTATTTAAACAATTCTTAGTTTTATTTTAGTTTTAGTTGTATTATTAGTTTTCATTTTAAAAAAAAAAGTGTATTACGTGTGTGCAAGATTTAATAAATACCAAGGTAAAATAAAAATTGCTACGCATTTCTTACCTAGTGTTGAGTTTGGGCTGAATTAAATGCAAAAGCAGACAAAAGTCAAGCAGGCAAAATTGTCACCTAGGAGTGATGTCATCTGAAGGTGCTTTTCTATTGGCTGCTGCTAGATATCGTCACTTCTGTGCGACACAATTTCAAACGTCCTTATTCCGATTAAATCACATTTAAAAATCATCCCCAAATGCTCATGTATTAAATTAATTACCAAAGACAAAAACTAAGGACATTTTTACTTTAATTATAGTTAGTTTTAGATAGTTTTGTAAACATAAAATGTAGTTTCAGTTTTCGTTTTTTTAAAAAGCATTTTCGTTTGGTTTTGTTTTTGTTAACGAAAATGTTTTTTGAATTGTAGTTTTAATTATTTCTTTGTTTTAATTAACTAAAACAACATTACCTGGGGGGTTGTGATTTCGGCCATAAAAGACTAAACGGAAGAAGAAAAAAAACATTTATAACGATGTGAACTGTACCGTTAATTGGACCGAATCGTTTCGTAATTAGAATGAATCGGCTCATCAAAGTAGTGCTGGGGAGGCGCGTTCTGACCTAATTGGGAAAACATCCATCATTTGCATATCACTTGCCCGGGTTGCACTCAATCAGTGCGCGCGAGCGTGCGTGCGTGCGTGCGTGCGTGCGTGCGTGCGTGTCAGAGGCAGGCTGACCGGCAGTCGCCGAGGATGGCGAAAAGACAAAGCTGGAGTGTGTCTGGCTCCTTAATGAGTCTTTAGTGGCAGCGGACGTAACGACAGAACCCAGGAAGGACTGATGCAACGTACCTGGGGAGACGCGTCAAGACTGACGCCGGCTTGCTCACGCGCTCGCGTCTTTTCAATAAAGCCCGAAGTGGCAACATTGCAAGACTCCACTGATGGAGCATCAGGCTCGCTTTATTGCACATGATTGCAAATGTTGTTTGTTATTTGCAACGGAGAGGGGCGACGTGTGTCAATGCAGGGTTTTTTTTTTCATCTGCTGGGCTTTAACACTAAATTAGCTTGACCCAAAAGGTAAAGTGAAGTTTTTTTTTAATTTTTTATTCAGCCCTCAAAGACAGTTTCACTTCATCATTTGGTTTAGTAAATGTGTCTATACGAGTAGATGCACAAAAAGTCTCAATCAACTGCGTCTGAAAACATACAGGAAGTCTTCGATTTTGGTTTGAAGTGGCCGTTTTTTAAGGAGGTTTTAAAGGTTTTCTTTTCAAATTCAATTTCATTTTGCAACATAAAGTTTCAAATACGTGTCTAAAAACAGGAATTCTGTCATTTTGGTTTGAAGTTATAGGACCATTTTTGCAATTTGCATGCAGGAGTCCTTTAAGATGAACTTTTTTTTTTTAAAGATTTTTTTTTTAAGCCCCTGACAGGTGCATCTATTTTGAGTAGACGCACAAAACAGTTTAAAAAAAAAAAACATGCTTGAAAACACACAGGAAGTCTACTATTTTGGTTTGAAGCGGCTATTTTAGGATCATTTTCGGCATTCCAGGAGTCTTTCAAGATGAACGTGTTTTAAAGATTATTGTTTTGTATTTCAGTCCCAAAGCCAGTTTCACTTTGCAGCATAACTTTTGGAATACGTGTCTAATAAGTAGGCGCAGAAAGAAAAAAAAGTCTCAAAAATGTTCAATGAACTTATTCTGAAGATTTTATATTTATATATATATATATATATATATATTTTTTTTTTGAAATTTCATCCCCTGAAGCCAACATGTAGTTTGGTACATGTCCGTCACGTAGTAGTGGTCACTTTCCCCTACTTTAAAATATATTGAATAAACAAAGTTATCCTTTCCTATCATGCCAAATTGTGAACCCGATGACCTTTTCTTCTCCATTTTCACGATGTTTTTTTCCCCATCATTCCCAAAAGAATCCCCACTCTTCATCTGTTCTAAGGAGCACAAATTCCCCACACAACATGTTTGGCCACCATTTTGGTTTAAAGTGGCCATGTTGGGATCATTTTGGCCATTTCAAGGCCTTTCAGCGTAGAGGCTGACACCGGAGTGAATTTGGACACCCACAATCAAAATAATCCAAATCACGATTGATTCTATTCCAATCCTGGACCACAATTTTACAGACTCCCCAATCTGCTTTTTTTACTCCCAGCCAATCCTGCTGTTTTTCTTCCTCAGTTAAAAATATTCATATCACGGGTCCCACGCAGGTCAGTGTAGAAAATACATTGAATTACAGTTGTAACTTTATTAACAAACTCATGAGCGCACACACAGCGTTTCGTATTTAAAAACAAAAATGCCCCCCGACTACGACAGCACTTGGACTGTATCGAGGCAATGTTCCAAGTCGATGCTGTGGGGAATTGTTGAAATATTGAAGTGAATTGAAATCAAATCAAATGTAACAAAAAATCAGTTTCCACTCCGGTTGACTTTGTTGTCACAGTTCCGATGTTATCCGCTGGGAATCCTAAAATATATCAGCCTCTCTCTTTGCCACTGCTTCTGTTTTGTAAATGTTTTACTGATGACAGTGTTGTTGATAGGCATTGCTGGAGGGTCAAAGGTTGCCCACACACACACACACACACACACACATACTCAAGCTCACGCGCACGCACACACACACACACACACACACCATGTCGCAGAGGATGGAGTTGACATGCCAACAGTTACTGCCGGTTTCATCACAGAGACAATCCCAGACAGCCCACTGTGTGTGAGTGTGTGTGTGTGTGTGTTTGTGTGTGTGCGCGCGCGCGTGTGTGCGTGCGCGTGTATGTGTGTGTGCTAATACCCACAAACAGAGGTCATCATGGATGACGCAAAAGTGATATAAGAAGATACTCTGCCAGTGTGTACGCGTGCACGTTGCAGTTGAGTCCAGCGAGCACGAAAGGACCAGCGCTAACACAGCGTTTGCTTTTTCTTGGACTTTTTGTATATTTGGTCGTCATGTTAAGGTTTGCAATTGTGGTCAGGAAATACTGAACAGGTTTGACATTTATGATTTTTTTCGTGTGTGTCCCAAGCAGATCGGGAAAGACAAATTACACTTCAAATTAAAACATGGCCTTGTTCAGTCAACTCATTCACTGCTGCGTTTCTGTTTGTCAGCTGGAATCCAAACGTGAACTGCCATCGACGAGTATTTTCGTCAAATAAGCTTTTTTTTAATGTGGATGTGTGAAAGCAAGGTCTCGCAAAGCTTGTCTGTGAGTTTCAAGCTTGTAAACGACTGTAATGACAAACATTTCCCTGTAGGTGGTGCCGTTGCATCGCTTTGGTTAATAAGATCATGAATAATAATTATAATAATAATGATATATTCATTCAATATTGAAAATAATTATAGGCTGTTGTATGTGGAATTTTGAGGACCAAAAAACTGGGAATATTGCTGTAACAGAAGCAAATGTTTATAAAGTTGAAGTTCCGGATGCACAAAGTTTCCACAGCGCTTCACTTTTCGTGACTTTTACATTTTTGAGGAAACAAATGAAGTAATTCCACTTTTGGAATAAATCTGCAACGACAACGTGTAAAAAGCGAAGCACTGCGGCTACTTTCCAGACGCTTTGCATAATATGTACAAATATATCTTATTGACAAGATTCAGCATCGATAGCTGGGTTGCTGCCATGGAAACGCACAAAGGTGAGCGTAGAGTCAAAAACAGCATCGAAATGTTCATCAACACGCAAACGTAAAATAGTAATACAGACGTTCAATAAATGCAACATTTTTTTGCGTGCGTGTGGTTCCATGCTGTGATTGCTCTGCTGCTATATGCCCATCAAATGCAACTTTGGGCAATACCCTTTACACACACACGCGCGCACACACACACACACACACACACACACACTGACACACACTTCATCTCCCACTGAAACAAACAAAACAAAATAAAACACACACTCTAGCTCCCTCCATCACCATCAGGCTGCTTTCTGTCGTAACGATGTGCAATCAACACGCAACGCTGACCAACACACACCACGCACACACACGGGGAAGGTTGAAGGATGAAGTCAGCCTGTGATTGCAGAAGAGTTACAGTATTGACTCATTCCATTCACGAATGTGTGTGCGCGTGTATGCGTGTGTATGCGTGTGTCCGCATGACATCATTAGCGCCACAGTGCCACAATAGCTCGTGAGTTAGCCGCCATATTGATATTGGGTGCAATTCATATGCTAAAATAATACAAGCTACATTAATTTGTGAAGAACTCTGAATACTTTCGAATAAAATAATCATTAAAAAAATATGACCCAAAAGGTCAAAGGTTTTCATCACGCAGGCTTTGGACGACAGGACATGTCAATTATTATAGCAGCAATGTGATTTGGACATATTGCATGGGGAAAAGGAAACTAGCTGTTTTTTTTGTTCACATCATGCAATAATTAATTTATTTATGAAATCAACAATTGTATATCCTATCCATAATTTAATATTTTTTATTTATTTGATTAAATCTTTAATTTATTGTAAATAAACAAATGTAATTTTTTTTTTATATAAATAGAATTAATACATTCTATTTGTTTTATTAATTGGTTGTGGTTGGTTTTATTTATTTATTTATTGTTTAAAAAAAATATGAAAATAGCTAAATAAAAAATTGTAGATTTATTTATTTATTTTATAAGCAATTTTACATTCACCTTCATTTTTATTTATTTTATGAAATAATTGTTTAAAAAAATACAAAAAAATCTATATATTTAATCAATTATGTTCATTTTTTCCAAATATAACATGTTAATTGGTTGATTACTTAAAAAAAAAACATTTGACAAAACTATTAAAAATAGTTACATGCATTTTTAACATACATATTTTTAAAATAAATCTTCCTTTTAATAATTTATGTTGTTTTTCTTTTCTTTTTTAATCGCAACTGTTTGCCCACCAATAACGAATATTAGAAAGGAAATCTGTCTATGAAACACACCAGGAGGACGGGAGGTGTAATACGACAATTATTTTTTTAAAAACGTTGATAAAAATTGATGCAAGGTGACTTAATTTTTTTTTTTTTTATTTAAGCAAAGCAGCACCATCCACGACCACCAGAGGACACCAAAGCTGTAGGTTTACTTTTGGCCACTTCTCGACACCATCAAGCGGTTTTCATGTGATAACCACGTGGTTTGCACTGAAAACATTTACAGTACTAACCTTTCCAATGGTATGTACAATTAACGAGGGACCCTGAATGCAACGCGACAGATTTCATCGTTCAACGATTAGTGAAGGAAAGGCTTAAAACACCCCAGTTTGTTTGTCTTTATTATTCACATTTATGGACGAGATTACTGCTTCTCGTACCCTACAAAGACCGACATTGTCTCATAAATTGGCTACAAGCCTTCGTTCGGTATGTATTCGCCAAAGCGCCCACTTTCTTTTTTTAAACACTCACTTCCGGGTTCTCCACCAATCACCCGCAGCTCTATCATCCGTCACGTAAACGTTGCCCTTCAGGGACCTCGGGAATGTATGATTGTTTACATAACAATAAGAAAAATTGAGTGTGTGTAGTGTTCAAATTTCAGGTTTAGGGTTTCAAACTAGGGTTAGGGTTTCACAGTAAGGTTTCATGCCTGGGTTTGGGTTTAAAAGAGGGGTTTGTGCCAGGGTTGGGGTTTTAAGCCAGGGTTAAGGTTCCAAAGTTATTATTTTGTTTTCCGATTGACCACAAAAGTTGTTCCCATACTGTAATTGTAATTCATTGCTGATTTAAGGACAGCATGAGAACAACGTGAGGACATAATGATGTATATGCCTCCGACTTGCTTGTTAATAAGACTGAATGCTGACAATACGTCCAGCAATCCCAAATAAATCACTGACTGGCACACATAGTTCACATTGTTCACATTGTGATGGACATGAGGCCCAAAGAAGAAGAATTTAAAGTGGAAGCCATCATGTGACAGGAACAGATAAAGGTCAAGAAGCTCTTTCTTGATGATCATTGACGGTCACACGAAACAGAAGCCGTGAGGGTCGTTACCTGAGCACTTATGTTGCATTTGAGGAAGGTGGGATTTACGCAATCAATGGTATACATTATATTGTGTTACGTGACATTATTTCAATTAACTAACTTAAAGTAATAATGATTATGAATTAAGACAAATATATGTTTCTAATCTTGTAAAATGTTTTGCCATTTTCGTTCTGTGTTTCCTTGGCAGTGGCCTTTTTCAAGTGACGTCAGGTTGAAGCCTGTTGGTCACGTCGGGCACCTTTTTTATTTTTCAACTTCGCAACTCGAACCTCTCAGTTCAAAGGGGCGTTCGGTGCCCTTTTCCTCGTCGGACTTCCCACCTTCCTCGAATGTAGTTTAAAGCGGTGTGATGTCATTTTCGATCGACAGCAAGTGGCAAAATGGCCGCAACCGGACATGGATAAAAACGGCTGGATTTTACTGCTTAATTCATATTTCACAAATCTGAATTTGTGTTAAGACTAGTGGGCCACATAGAGCACATAATATAAGAACTTTTTTTTTTTTTTACTTCTCCTTTTAGTGGTAAGGTTTAAAACTATGACTTATAAAACTAAGGTGGCATAGAAACATGAATTGTTGTTTTTTTGTTGGATTTACAGCATTCTTTACTGTTATTGAATACCCTGCAGTATTGAATTGTGTCATTGACATTATTAACGCAAATGCTCACTGGGAAGCATCGCATTTTCCTTTTACGTAACATAACGTGATCCTTAAATGTCAAACGTGCTTCTCTTCATCTTTTTCTCTTTTTTTCTCCCTAAGGCGATGCCTTCAATTTCCACGTAACCGCCTGCAGCGCTCAGCTCATTAAGCCGCTAATCAGCTTCCTTGTGGGCTTACTACAATACTACACTCCTTCAAATACTGTAAATCAAAACTGTACTGACACCTTATTAGAATAACACGCATATGCAGTAGTGGAAATGAACACAATGAAAACACACAGTGGTCGCGTTCATGTTGATTTGAATGGAATCAACTTTTCTTTGTCATTTTTATGTGAGACGTTTGAGGTCAGCTTGGCGTCAGGTCAGCTGATCCCAGCAGCATGTGCAGTGCGTTAGCGCGTTAGCGTGTTAGCAGTCATGAGACGGCCGCAATCTCGTCCCAGATGCCTCTCGTTAACTACGGCGCTGGCACGTGTCGCCAACGCAGCTGATGCTCACACCGCCATGATTACGAAGTGAAGGTTGACATGTTTTTGGAATGTTGGAAGTAGCCAGAGTAGCTGATACCGAGTTCTACAGCAAACCCGCAAACTCAACCACGCAGCCGGGAATCTAACGTCTAGCCGACTGCGTGAGGAGGACGAGGGCAACGTCCCGCCTGGAGTTGCGGCAAATCGACAAACCGATGCGGATCCACGGGATTTGGGCTTTAAATTATGGGATTGAAAAAAGGTTAGGGTGTCATTTTAGGGTTTCATGTCTCTGTTGGGGTTTTCAAATTAGGGTTCAGGTTAAGGTTTCAAATTGAATGTCAAGGAAGGATCTCAAGCCCAAAATAGTTTAGCAAGATAGGGTTCAAATTTGCGTTTCACATCTGTGTTAGGGTTTTAAATCAGGGTTAGTGTTAAACTTGGATTTCACACCAAATTTGAGGTTTTAAATTCAGGTTTTCAAATCTGGGTAAGGTCTTCAAGCCAGGGTTAGCGTTTCAAGCGTGGTTAGAGTTTGGAGTTAACGTATCAAAACAGAGCAGGGGTAAACATTAAGTATCAAAACAAAGTCAGGGTTTCCATTTCGGCTTTGCAATTACGATTTGATGTCAGTGTTCGGTTTTCAAATGTCTAAATCTGGGTTTGGCTTTCAAAGAAGATTTGTCAAGCCTGGTTTAGGTTTTCACATCTGGATTAGGGTTTCAAATTAGGAAGAAGCCAGGGCTACGGTGGCAAGTTATGGTTTCACTCCAAGGCTGTGGTTTCAGGGATAGAGTTTCAAATTGTGGTTTTGAGCCAGGGTTAGGGCTTTATTTTCAAGGTTCAAATTAGGGTTTCAAACTATTGTGAGGGTTTTTCAGTTAGGGCATCAAACCAAGGCTGGAGTTTCAAGACACAGTTGGGGTTTCAAGCCAAAGTCAGACGCCAGCTCACACACTACCCGACAAAAGACAAAATCCATCTGCTGACGATTCTTTTTTTATAGAAGAAGTTAGGAAACAAATCAGATTTCCCAGAACCTCTAAACTGTATTGATACATATCACAATACATGATATTGATTTGACAATTGATAAGCAGCATCATGATTCTTATCATTTGAGTGCCTGTGTGTGTAAATTGATTAGCTCTGTAGTAAAACCACAACACGCTCCCACACTCTCGTTTAGATCGGAATCCACACACACACACATTGCGCTTTCATTCATTGGTTGCCGCTGATGAATGGAGCGCTTGTTGGCCAATCAGATGCATGTGACCCGTTTATATGGAGGCTGATGGGACCCGGCCGGATACACACACGCCGCGGCGTCAAGCATCAACCATCATGCACAGCAAAGAACAGATCAGGTAAGGGAAAACTGATTTTTTTTTTCATGACTCATTTCGATTGCAACTGTTGTTGTGCAATGCAAACTATTGCCGTTATTAAATATTTAACGGCACAAGCAAGGTGTTCAAATATTAACATTTTAAAGTACGATCTTAAGCCAGTGTTAGGCTTTCAAGGTAGGATTTCAAGTTGGGTTTAGGTTTCGTTTTAGGGTTAAAGCCAGTGTTAAGGTGTTGCTTCGGGGTTGGTTTTCAAAATAGGATTTGGGCTAAAAACAAGGCTTAGAGTGTCAAATTGTGGTGTCAGGCCAAAGTTAGGGTGTCAAAGAAGTTGGGATTTGTTCATTAGGGGTTCAAGCCAGAATTATGGTGTCAAAGGAGGGTTTCAAAAAAGTTAAGATTCTCAAAACTAATTACTGTATTACATTTATTTCAAGCAATGGTTTTAGGTTTCAAAAATAGGTTATCAAGCCAAGCTTAGGGTTTCATGTTAAAAAAAGTTTTAAATAAAAGTTTAGACTTTCAAATTACAGTTTGAAAACAGTGGATCACATGGCCACGCCTCACTTTGACCTCTATTTAACGACGTCGCTCCCGTGACGCTTACTGTGTGACCTGCGCGCACGGCATGGCCTGAAGGAAATGCCACCACTGCCACACACGGCAAAGAAAGGACAGGGAGGGGCGACGGCAGCACACGTTAATCATGACGAGAACCATCACAACAATCGGAGAATGGTAAAGCAAAATGGATGCTTTCAAGTTTCAAGTCAGAGTTGGCGTTTCCAATCAGGGTTTCAAACGATGGTTAGGGTTTCAAGTTGAGGTTCAGCCTACTTTGACAAAGTAGGAAGTCCAATGTAGAGATATATGAAGAGTAAAAGTAAACAATTTGTCTGAAAATGCAATATTTGAGTAAAGTATAGCGACTTGAATATAATATAGATATTTATTATGTCGAACCACTGAATGGACTCCTCCCTCGGCGTTGGTGTCATATCAGCCACGATGAATACCAGAAGTCGGCGGACTGGCTGAAGTCCCAAACCAAACATCGCCCCCAAGTGGCCATCATCTGCGGTTCGGGTTTGGGCGTGCTGGCCGATGCCCTCAAGTGCCAGGATTCCTTCCCCTACGCCGACATCCCGGGTTTCCCGCAAAGCACGGGTAAGCCCGGATCGAAAAATTTGGGGTTGTTGTGTTAATGATGACGGTGCCCTTGTGGACTCGCAGTTCAAGGTCACGCCGGCCGTCTTGTTTTCGGGGAGCTGAAGGGGAAAACGTGTGTGTGCATGCAGGGTCGATTCCACATGTACGAAGGGCACTCACTATGTAAGGTAAGGCCATACACTCGCCACAAAATACAATAAGCATTCATGAAGCAGCTTGTTTGTTATAGTGATGCTTTGCCGAGGATTGGAGCCTGTTTTACTGCCTCGTCTACCCCCCCCGCTCTCGTCCCAAAACAGGAGATTGCTCTTAATACGTTTTGAAGGACAAATGTTTAGAAGGCTTTCATTAATAATCGTTTAGATTGTCATGGTACTTTTTATTTATTTATTTTTTTTACAATTTTTACAATCCAGGATTAAGTTTTCAAAAAAAGGTTTCAAAGTAGTTTCAAGTTTCGGTTAGTGTTTTTGAAACAGGGGTTAGGGTTTCAAATATTGATTTCAAGCCACGGTGAGGGTTTCGTGATATAATTAGGGTTACAATTTAAGTGCTAGTTTGGGGTTCCGATCAAGGATAAGGATTGCAAATTAAGCAAATTCTATTTTTTTATTATTATTATTATTATTATTATTATTATTTTCTATTATTTTTCTTTTATTGCAAATTCAGTTCAGGTCATGTTCAGGGTTTCAAGCTTGGGGTTCAAATTATACTTCCAATCCTGGAAAATGGTTTCAAGACAGAGTTTAAGTTTCAAATTAGAGTTATGTTTTCAAATGAGGGTTTCAAGACAGGGTTAGGGTTTTAAAAGAGTTCAATGGTTTCATGTTAAAAAAAAAGAAAGCCTGGGTGCAAAAATTGACTGAATTGCCGCCAAATGTTTTTCTTTGTCACGCACACTTCGACGTGCAACTGCAAAATGTTTACATAACAAATGTGCTTGTGATGCTAAAGCGCTAATGCTAACGTGTCACCTGAGTGGATTACACACACACGTGCGTGCGTGCGTGTTTGTGTGTGTGTGTGTGTTTTGGTCACATGCAACATTTTTGCAGACAGTTCAATGCAGCTCTTGTTCTCTCCCTGCTTGAAGCCGTTTGGCGTCCAAGTCATTCTCATTCCAATACGATTTGGCTTTTAGGAAATGATATCATGTGGGTTCAAACTGACGCCATCATACGTACAGTGTGTATTGTCTAACCCTGTTTAAAATTCATCACAATGCTCTAATACACCTCTAATGTACTATATTTACATCATATTTTACGGCCAGTGCCCCTTAATATTCCATATTTCCTGGTCTATAGACCTCTAATGTACCATCATATCTACTATATTCAATGGTCTCTTGGTCTGCATATCTTTTTTGTACCATATTTACAAGCACCTCCACTATAATACCATATTTTCATCCTATTTAGGCCACATTAAATGGTAAATATGATACACAGAATGTACCATATTTACATGTTCTGATCATGGTCTACTCACCTATAATGCACCATATTTATATCACTACACCATATTAATTGGTCTATATATTTAAATCACATTTGTCTGTACACAACTAAGGTACCATTAGATCATGTTTAATGGCCTGTGCGCTAATAATGATCGACCCACATCTGATGTACAATTTTTGATTTCATCATATTCACATTCTGTGCTGGTCTAATTCCCCCTTTGCGCCCATCAGACCACATTTCCAGTGCGAGTCTTCAAGCTGCTGGGCGTGGACACCTTGATCGTGACCAACGCCGCCGGCTCACTGGCTGACGGTCTGCGACCCGGCGACATCATGATCATCAAGGACCACATCAACTTCCCCGGCTTGGTGGGTCTGAACCCTCTGAACGGACCCAATGACGACAAGTGAGGCGGACGTGGAGCTGCTGGGCCGATCTCGGTCCCGGTTGTGTTCTGGCTGATGTTTTTGCTCTTTTTGCAGGTTCGGGCCGCGTTTCCCGGCCATGTCGGGATGCTATGACAAAGGTCTGCGCTCACTGGCCATGGAGATCGCAAAGCAGATGGGCGTGGCCAACCTCACGCAGGAGGGGGTGTACGCCATGGTCGGGGGGCCCACTTTTGAATCCATCGCTGAGGCCAGACTGCTGCATCGACTGGGGGTGGACGCTGTCGGTATGGCACACATTTGGATTTTATATACCATATTTACGCCACATTCAACTGTCTGTGCATCTTAAATGCACCTTATTACCATGTTTATTTGAATGTACTATATTTAAATAATAATCATGTGACTTTTTTTCTTTTCTTTTTTTTTTTAAACATGCATGGTGTCATCTGTTTCCAGGGATGAGTACTGCTCCAGAAGTGGTGATAGCGACCCACTGTGGCTTGAGGGTCTTTGGCTTATCTCTCATCACTAACAAGGTAAACACACAAACACACAACAGGGTGGTGCTTTAAGTTTGACTCGATTGTGTTTGCGGCAGGTGGTGAAGAGCTACGAGGACCCGGAGAGCGTGGACCACCAGGGCGTTCTGGAGGTGGGCCGGCAGCGCTCACACACGCTGCAGCAGCTCGTGACCGAACTGGTCGCCAGGATGGAAATCAACAACAACATCAGCAGCAGCAGGAATAACACTCTTTGAAAGGAGACAATATTTGCTCTTTTTTTATACAGATGTGACATGTTACTGCTAACTTCTTTTCACAATCAACCTCTATGTTATGTTAAGTGAATATGAATATTTATAGAATGTGATGTGGTGCTATATAAATTGCAAGAGACAGAGTTAAGTAAAGCTGTATTATTATTCAGCCGTGCATTTAGTATTATTATGGTAAACTTGGTATTGTTTGTTTGATCTTTTTTTTGTACATCAAATCCTTCCCTTTCTGATCTGTTTCATAATCTAATTAAAACACACTGCCGAGCCACCTGTGTCACATCTGTAAAAAATAGTATATAAAGTACAAGATTTACACCGCTTGGAAATAACTACTAAAGTACACTTTATTTATAAAGCACTTTTCAGACAGGACCCATAAAATATACAATAAGTTAAAATATATACATAAAACACAAAGCGAGACATCAACTTTCTTTAAAAATGTAAGTAAAAATATTACAACAAGCAAATGAATAGACCGCTTGGTTGTTGTTGCTGCTGAGAACGCAGTTGCACACTCCCAGCTGGACGTGGCGCTGCAGTTAGCATGGACATACCTCTTTTTGCGTAAAAGAAGACACAAGCTTGTCTTGGACTGGTCATTCACTTTTAGGCAAGTTCTCCAGACTATACCCCAAGTTTCTCAGGTATGACAACGAATTGTCTCTCTTTATCAACGTCATATATTATATGCATTCGTTATTATGCGTTTGAGATCTTGATCTAAATTTTGGGAACTAAATAATCGCTGGACAGAAATAAGTAAGGGAAAACTCTGTGCAGTTACCGTGGAGACGCAAGCTTTGATGCTAAGCTAATAGCTACATCCATCTGTGGGGTCTTTTTGATGAAATGGCGGAGCTTCATATTATCGGCCAGCTCGTCGGAGCCACCGGTTTTCCCCACAGCAGCCTTTTTTGCAAATGGGGAGTCCACGCGGGAGGAGCGTGGCGTCTCCTCTCGGGCTCCAAGCAGGGCCAGACTCAGGTGGACGACCCCCAGACGGGAGACACGGCGTACTGGAGCCACCCCATTGACGTCCATTACGCCACCAAAGGGCTCCAAGGCTGGCCAAAGCTTCATCTCCAGGTGTGGCATCAGGACTCGTTCGGCCGCTGCCAGCTGCTCGGATACGGCTACTGTCACGTCCCCTCCAGCCCCGGGCACCACCGAATCAGCTGCGCCACCTGGAGGCCGCTCGGCTCGTGGCGGGAGCAGCTGTCGCAGATGTTCGTCGGCGGGGGGCCGCTACTCCGCAGCCCGGACATCATCTACAGCGGAGCGGATCGATACAGGCTGCACACCGAGGCCATGGGGACAGTGCAGCTGGAGCTCAGTGTCATTATGAGACACTTTGACAAATATGGCGTGGACAGCTAACGAAAAAAGAACCTTGGGCTGAATTGTTTTTTTTTTTTTTTACATTTCTACCTTTTTGTACTTTGATACTAAAGTTTTGTACTTATTTTGTAATTTTAATAAAACCCTTTACAAAGTTGGCTGCGGCTCCCTGAGGTCATTGCATATAGAATAAAAATGTAATATATGCACATTTTCACAGGCAATTGTCACCAATGGCTAGAATACAGGTTGGATCAAAAGCAGACACAGTACACACTTTTTAAATGGCTGTAATACTATATTTAAGGAATGTGATTTATGAATGGATTCACTCAACACACTCACAAATCCTCACCTGGACTTGAACTCTAACATTGATCTTGACCCTGCTGAACCCAGGCTAGAAACCCTAACTCGAAACCTTAACTCTGACTTAACATCTGAACGGGGGCTCCGGGACCGAACTAGAAACCAGAACTCAAGCTAGAAACCCTACTCCTCTGCTCGTCCATCCCAACTCTCCTTCCTGTCACTGGCCCCTGGCGGTGATGATTAAATAAACAAGTGTGCTTGTTGGTTTAACGCTGCTCGGGGCCTTCATTAGGAACTAATTAACCCTGAAAAGATTCTTTCCCTCCCCGCTGCTTATTCTGCATTCACATTCTGCGGGGCTTCATCCGCATGACAACTAGGGGCAGATTAGCCTAATAGCATTAGCGCGTCCCACTGGATCATTTGTGTTGACCATCATTAACAGTGAACTCATTTTTAATGAGTAGTCTATTGTGTCTGTTAAGCCGTGTCTATTTTTTTTTATTTTGTAAATTCTCTCCGTTTTTGTTTACTCCCCATTGATTTCATGGGACTCTGGGATATAGTTTATATTGAGCAACTTTTTGTGGTTAAAGGACTTTGACTTGGATCAGTGGCGAGTTTTCGGCATGTGTGCTTTTGCTCTTCTTCTTTTTCTTTTTAACAAGAATGAGTACTGAGATCTTCTATCACTGTTGTGTGTTTGTGCTCTTTGACAAGAAGAAACAGTAAATCAAAATGAAGACGGCTCGCGTTGGTAGCCTGACGAGCGAGCTGCTTGTCACTTGTAATGGCGAGGCAGAACGTTTTTGTAGCATATATGTCGATAACGAGCATCTTGTTTACGTCTATTTGTGTAATATTGTGAAAATAATGAAGATAACGGAGTTTTGTTGTTTCCTTGTGACAATGGCAATAAATATTCTGAATCTAATGCCGATAAAGTTCTGTGAGAGATCATCAGGTGTGCCACGAAAAATTTCACTTAGTTGGTGTGAAAACTATTTACTTCTGTTCTGATCTATATCTATGCCATGCAGAGATGGTTTGTGACAGACAGGGTAATTAAATGCTCTTCCACTAGATGGCAGACATTCCATTTGTGTCCATTTGTTGCTATTCATAAAACAGAATAGCTTTGTGTTCAAATCAACAGGCCCATATTTCACACTGAGAGTAAGTTGGTGCGGTACTGTGAGATTTTTCGAAATAAAAATAAAAGTCGGTTAAGTACACAAGACAGTGTGAAAGTGAACTCTCCAACATAACTACTGTACTTTTCATATCATGTCAAACGGAACGAAAGCAGATTAGCATGCCCCCCGTGTAGTCGCGACATTAGTTTGTTGAACTAAGCCTACTAAGAATGTAAATGTGTTGTCTTTCAAACACACGCGCGCACACACTCACCAGATTAGCCGGAAACCTTAGGGAATGTCATTCACATGGAAACAAACGCGTCTTCATTCTCATTGGTAGACAGCAAGTGTCATTAAATCCTTTCCCTTGCATTTAAACGTGTCGCCAAGGCTTCCTCACACCTTTCCTCACCCTCAAGACGCCAGGAGCTTGTCATTTAGAGAACAATGTGTCGTTTTTTAAAAAGAAAATTTACAATGAAGTCAGGATAGCGTTACCAGTCTTATCGGCGGCATCGCCATGGCCTCAGCTGTGGTTCCTGCAACAGGAAACTTGTCAGTGTTTTCTATCGAGCGTATTTTGGGTTTGGAGTGCAAACGAGCTGAAAGAGGCGTCAAACTCCACCGACCTTGGGGCCAGACATCAGGTGGGTGACCTCTTTCACACAGATATTCAGGAAACCTGGGATATTTTACACAGCCTGGGGCCTTCGGATTTAGTGGTTCGGGTCCATTTAACCTGAGCTGTATTAGCAATGGGACTGTTTCTTTAACCAACCCGATTTCAAATATGTTCTCACAGGGCCAGTAGGCTGCCCAGCAACAACATCAATTTGTATTATTTGAAAACATTTGTGTAAACAAGGCCTGAGCCAAAAATGGTCCCCTAATTCAAACATCTGAAGGTCACCGATGGTCAGAATTAAATTTGAAAATACATATTTTATGGTATTTATCTTTGGTTTATTACAGTGCAATTTCACATTGCACCAATGCCTTGCATTTAAGTAAAAAAAAAAAAAAAAGCACGAGCATGTGGTTTTGCGGTTTGTCTTGCAGATGTGGAATCAGACGAGGAGAACAAAGCTTGCCCTCAACAACATGATCACCATCCCTCCCAGTTGAGCTTTCACAGTCCGACGTGCAGCTGGTACGGCGGACGCCGACCTCGAACTGCCTTCACCGACAGCCAAGTAATCAATGAATCCACAAGTAACTTGGGTGTATTGGTCGGGGATTGTCTAATCATGTGTTTGTGTGTGTGGGGGGGGTAGGTGAATGTTCTGGAAGCAGTGTTTCAGGTCAACTGTTATCCAGGCATCCAACTAAGGGAACATTTGGCCGGCAGGTTGGTTCTGGATGAGGACCGCATACAGGTTTGGGACCACACACACATTGACACACAGAATCTTAAAAAGACTACTTGTTTTTGTTCTTTTATATGGTAGATATGGTTTCAGAACCGTCGGGCCAAACTAAGACGGTCCCTCAGAGAAAGCCGACTGCGAATGGTCCAGTCGGCTGTGGCTCATATTGGGATGAAGGTCGTTGGTCAGCTGGGCAAGGAGGACCTGCACGCTGAGGTTGAGAAATGACATTTTTCCTCGAATCCAGCCATGCGTCCATCTGTCCATCCGTCCGTCCATCAATCCATCTGTCCATGTACAAACCACCATATAACTCTCAATAAACAATAGTAGTCTTTTCTAACTGTTGTGCGATCAGCGTGATTAAAACGTTTACACCTGATTATTTTGGAGTATATTTCTCTGCACTGGATCAGTGTGTGTGTGTGTACATATGTGAATATTGTGTTTCTGTTGTCTGAATTATACAACATTGAATTTCAAAAAAGTGCTAATCTGGTAATTTATAAAAATCTATGTAATCACATGTGATTTCCCTGCTTGAAATGAAATTCTGATATTTCACTGACAAAACAAAACAATTGGTGTCATGGTACTTTGACATAAACTGTGCTATTATTTGCACTTTAATAAAAGAAAATAATAAGTTTCTAAATTGCGAATACCCATCTTATTTCTCCTCCTTTACATTTATTTTTTTTTAAATTTCAGAATCGATTAATATTAATTATGTTTTAAAGTTTTGTATGTTTTGTTTATTACGATACACGGATTTGTTTAATTTAAATTTCACCATACACAGTATTTTTTATTTTTTTATGTTGAAGGGCTGTGGAGAATTGGCTTCACAATACTATGACACAAATTGAGCTTTGAATTGCTTCTATAACAATATGTATGTCCATATGATTCTGAAAAGTTTTACTCAATATTTTCCATGATTCTTGCCATTCACTTTCATCCTTTGATCAATTTGACACATTTTAGGCCCATCTGCGCAATTATTTTTAACAGTTGATCATTGTTGGATTTTAATTTATATGTATATTTTTATTTTATAACATTTTAAAATATGATATATAATTCACGATTCCTTTTAATTTTCTTTAAATCAATTGAACAAGTCGGACCGCAGCAAACCTTTTGGGGGCGTGTGGAGGTTAACGCGTCCGTCTCTGATTGGTCCAAGCAACAACAAAAAACGCCCCCTATCCCGGAAGTGAAAGCCCCAGCACTTGATGTGTGTGTTCGGAGTCCAGCGGCGATTGTGTCGGGATCGGTGGCGTGTGGCGCCCGCTGCGGAAAATGGACACGTTCAACAAGCTCAAACAGTTTGACGCCTATCCCAAAACTCTGGAAGATTTCCGGGTGAAGACGTGGGGCGGCGCGACCGGTGAGAGAGGCTTCGATGTGTCGGCTAGACAAGCAAGTCAGTCGGTGCCGCTAGCTGGCTCGGCTAACAACAAGGCTAGCCGGTTACGTTTAGAGGAAATCAACATGTTCGAAGTTTTTGTTATCAACGTCAACCTGTGTCTTAAAACGCTTACACAGTAGAGGTAAAAATAAATGGTCAATTTTACAGGCGCAGTGAGTAAAAAGCAGAATAATCCATGTAAAAAAAAAAAAGTGAATCCTAATGGCCGATCGCCGTATATATAATTTAATGTGCATGTAAATATAATGTAATGTAATGTGTCCTTACATTTAACGCCCATATAAACGTTCCTTCCAATTTGAAAGTACATTTTGATGGAACAATTTTGTCTCTTCGCAGTGACAGTCATCAGTGGCATCATCATGTTAATCCTCTTCATTTCTGAGTTGCAGTACTATCTCACTAAAGAGGTGAGTGTCCATTCTCATGCATCATAATTCGTAAATATAAAAACCGTAAAGATTCTATTAACTCACTCAAGAGTCGTACGACGAGTGCTGCTTAAACTGCCGTTGTAATCAAACAAGCTTAGGATTCCTTTGCTGGACCGGTTTTACTGGATTATTTTCTGTTTATGTACATGGCAAATGTACATGGCATAAGGTCATTGCGCCGTGAGCACAGTTTTAATTATCTATTTAATTATTTTTTGCATATAGAGTGAAACCTCTAAAGTTGAACAGTAAAACCCATTGGATGTCAAAGCAAGTTTGCTCATATGAAATAATGGAAATTGAAATGATCAGTTTCATGGTTCAAAGTGTTGCCAGCATAGACTAATTTTTTTATTCGCTACAGGTTTGTTAAATGGGAAGTCAGGTCAAAATTGTACCTACAATAATAAGTTATATTTATATGTACCCCTACTAGTCTGAACGTAGCATTCTGGTTAATACTGTATTTGTTGTGAAGTAAAAGTATAAAATAATCACTGTGATTGGCTGGTGACAAGTCCTGGTCGTTCGTAGCCCACCTTGGCTTCAGCTAACCTGAATAAGTGTAATAAAGAAAAAAAGATGACGTAGAAATAAGTCACGGAGCCACATCATTAGGGACACCTGCTCTCTTCCGTTTCCCCGCAGGTGCATCCCGAACTCTACGTAGACACGTCGCGAGGAGACAAGCTGAAGATCAACATCGACGTGGTCTTCCCTCACATGCCCTGCGCCTGTAAGTCAAGCCCACCGCGGGACCTTTACGGGTCAACTTCATTTGACCTCTAGTGCATTTTAGGTTCATCCTGAAATGTCACCCAAAAGTGGAATATCTTAATTATTTGTGAGCGTATTTACATTACCCGCCATGCTCGGTGATGTCACGATGCTCCGGCCTTCCTGTCAGATCTCAGCATCGACGCGATGGACGTGGCCGGCGAGCAGCAACTGGACGTGGAGCACAACCTCTTCAAGCAGCGGCTGGACAAAGACCTCCAAGCTGTCACGCAAGGGGCAGAGAAACACGGTCAGCTTGCCAAGCGAGACAACCGTTTTGCACCCGACGACATGTTGATAACGGTGACGGTGATTTCTGTGCAGAACTCGGAAAAGCTGATGACGGACAAGTGTTTGACCCCACCACGCTGGACCCCAACCGGTGCGAGAGCTGCTACGGTGCGGAGACGGAGGAACTCAAGTAAGGAGGGTTTTACGGAACGCCGGCATTTCAGGACCTAACGGGATGAGAAAACAAAATGGCGTCTTGCGCGCAGATGCTGCAATACTTGCGACGACGTGCGCGAGGCGTACCGGCGTCGAGGCTGGGCCTTCAAGAACGCCGACACCATCGAGCAGTGCAAGCGAGAAGGCTTCACGCAGAAGATGCAGGAGCAGAAGAACGAAGGATGTCAAGTGTACGGAGTTCTGGAGGTCAACAAGGTAACGACCTTGTCACGGCTGCAATTTATATGCGGTATCATATGAGATCAATACAAAAATAGGAAATCTCGTGTTTCGTTGGGTACTCATGACGGTATTGTTCTTATGTTCTCTTTCTTACGTCACTTATGAACTTAGTTACTGAGTTACTTTAACTACCTACCTGGTATATACGTACTTACACACTTGCCCACCCACCTACCTATGACTTACCTACTTGCACAACAACCTGCCTATTTGCTTAACTTATGTTACGTCATGGGCTGTAACACTTACCAACCTACTTATTTATGTATCTACTTGTTTACTTGCATATCTACTTACCTACCTACCATCCTACCTACTTATGTGTTCATCTATTGCAAACATAACCTATCTACTTACTTATGTATGTATTTGCTTAAAGTGGAATTCAATCTTGAACATTTCTTGACAATAATGTGTTATATGTGACCTCACTAGTCTAAACGTGACATTCTGATTAATATCACATTTGTGGAATAAGAGTTATGAAGCAAAATACAGCCATTTTGATTCATCTCAGGGGGCGGCCATTTTGCCGCTTGCTGTCGACTGAAGATGACATCAATGTTGCTCAGGCAACAACCAATCAAAGCTCTGTAGCTGCGCTGTGATTGGTTGTCACCTGAGCAACAGTGATGTCATCTTCAGTCGACAGCAAGGGGCAAAATGGCCGCCCCCTGAGACGGATAAAAACGGCTGGATTTTGCTGCTTAACTCGTATTCCACTAACGCAATAATAACCAGAATAGCATATTTAGACCAGTGGGGCTGCATCGAGCATATTATTGTCAAACCAAATTTGGGGTTGACTTCCCTTTAACCCTACCTAATTACTTAGCTACCTACTTTTGCGCCTCTCTTTCTACCTACTCACCTACATTATGTACCTATTTACTTACTTGCCTTCCTACGGTGCTTATCCAAACACACGTCTGCCTACTTCCACACCTGCTTATTTATGCTCTTACCCACTTATCAGTTCACTTGCTTACCTAAAACTACGGTACTTACTTTCCTATGTAATTAATTAGTAGTTTACTTTCCTTCAGTTATTCTGTGACATTAATCATCATGTTGAAATGCTTTATTACCGGTACTTCAGTACTTGCACCTTGTGCAGGTGTACTAAATGTTTTGGTCGGTGGTGAATTTGCTAAACAAAGTAATTTCCCCCTACATAAAAAAACAAACAAACTTGTTTTGTTGTCACTGTGTTCATTTCAATTCACCCGCCACATCTTTGACTTTCAGGTGGCGGGAAACTTCCACTTTGCTCCGGGGAAAAGTTTCCAGCAGTCGCACGTGCACGGTAAGGACAGACGTTCGCCTTCTCTGCTCACAAACTTTGCAAGGGTTTCTGAACACTGCGTTGTACGAATGGCCAGCTTTGAATTCTTCTGCCTGCCACGAGACATCGCTGGCATCGATGGATGAACAAAGATGAATTATTTGGCAAGATTTCTGAGCGAGAAGCTAAAATGCACACACGTTTGTTTTGTTTTTGGAAGATTCGTTTGCCTAAGCTCACGACACGTCTGTTCAGAAACTTTTGACTTTTATGCGTCCTCCCTCCAGATTCTATCATGCGCCATAATACAACCTCGATCCGTCCGTCCGTCCTTCCATCCATTTTATATAAAGCTTAAGATGGAGACTAACCACTGTGCTACCCATTCATTCAATTTTCATCCCCTTTAAATTTTCTTTATAAAAAATACAAACATTTGCTAACAATTGCTAAGGATACCACAAACTGATCCCAAAAGAGTCCGACATTATTTTAAACTTACAACATAAGTTTTATCCTGTGGTATTTTTGGCATTATGAAAAAAGCACAAAAACATGTGAAGGACGGGTTCCAAAACACACGTATGAGTAAAGAACCACAACATTTCACTCTTGGCTCACGTTAGGAAATATTTCCTCTTCTCTCACTATCATCTCATTCAATTTGTGCAGGAAGGTAAGAAAAGCTCAAAGCACTGTGAAGTCAAGCACGTGCCACTAAATTGTATTTCTAAGTGAACAAAACTCCGCTTTTTATTAGGATTATTCTTAAGTGCCGTGAGTTGATGAAATGGTGGCTTTGTTTTTTTGTTTTTGTTTTCCTGCACCGAACATGCTAACTCATTTTGTTTGCGACATCTCGGTGCTCTGCAGCGGAGAAAAGAGACGAGATGCACTGAATTAACTTCAGCCTTCGTGTTCCCCTTCAAATCTTTGCGTCTGGGGCTGCACGGTCACGCGACGAAGCACAATTTAGTCAATGTCATGGAAATGTCTTGCTCTTACAATCGACCTGCGCCATTGCATGCGTTGTGTGTCGTGCAGCCCCAGCGAGCACATAACTTGCGGTGTGTTGTCTTCCCAAAAATCATCATCTGGTGTTTCTTCTCTCTTCTTTCTGCAGTGCACTCTGTGGAAAGTAAGTCCATCTTTTCTTTGCAGACCTTTTTTTTTATTTTATTCCATCATAAGATGGCTGCTTAATTTAAAGTGCTGCTACCAATTCTGTCTGATTTATCTATTCATGTTTTTCCCTCTTTGAGATTTGGCGCTTGTTTAAACCACTTTGACTCTTTACATTTGAGTGCTTTTCGCACAGAGTGTCTTAGAAATCGAATTATTATTCACAACATACACAAAAGTATTCACAGTCGGAGTGCATGGGGGCCTTTTCTGTAAAAAAATGCATGTGAATGCTAAAAATGTATTTAAATGTAGTAAAGAAGAGTTGGGGTGGGGGGGGGGGTGCCATGGGAAGTGCATAACTCTGGAATGCTAAAATACAGAATATAAAAGATTTTACACAAGTGCATATGCTATATAGAATACGGGTATGTGTAAAATCTTAGCGGCCTACTCCACCATTTTTCCTCTTGCTGACCCACTCATGAAAAGCAAAGCTAACGTCCCCACTGCATGTGCTGTGCTATTTAAAAAGCACCTCACTGCAAAGTTACATCGATTCAAAGTCCTTTGACTTGAAAATGTTCATACAAGTTAAACTTTACAAAAAACTCCATTTTCAAATGTGATTTGTTTTTTGTTTACAGTTCACGACCTGCAGAGCTTTGGCTTAGACAACGTAAGTAATGGATTGTGTTTGGGCCCTTGATAGAATGGTCGGTGTACAAAAAAAAAATAAAAATGCTGACCACGGTTAAGAGCATTTTCTGTTTTTAACTTAAACAATTGGCACAAGTCTATATTCTTCGAAAAGTCCTTGTTAAAATTGTGCCTTCCTTTGGGTGTAGAAAGGGGAAAAAAAGGAAGGTACTTGGAGAGCGTTTTTTTTTAGGTGGTACTTTGTGTAAGAAAAGAAAAAAAGGGAACTAATGGTTAAAATGAAGCTTCTTGGCCTTAAGATGCCACAGGATGACCAAAGCAATATTTATAGCCTGGGCCAGAGCACAAAAACAGTGAATGTATTTCAGCAAATAATGGATAGAATTGAATTATTGCTTTCCTCATTGCTAAATATTGATAACCTGTGATTTAGATCAACATGACCCATTTGATCAAACACCTGTCGTTCGGGGAGGATTACCCCGGCATCGTGAACCCTCTGGACGGCACGCGGGTGACGGCGCCACAAGGTCAGTTCAGACAGAAGGCAAAAACGATGCCATGTTTAGTTTCTTTTTAATGGAAGCAACAGCATGGCCAGACGGAAAGAAATATGTGGCTGCTCTTGCAAAAGTCCCAGAAGTGTGGTTGGATTGCACGGAGGAGCTGATTAGTTGTCGCCGTCGTCCTCAGCAACGGATGCCCATCCCGATAGACATGAAGGTGCCGAACGTCCCCCCGCTCTGCATCATGGTCTTGCCCACTCCTCCCATCAGCTCCCGGCCTCGCATGCCGATTCTGCAGGCGAGCGAAAATGACCAAAAGTCAAATACAGATTACACAAAAATCGGCGATTTCAAGTACAGTACTGTAGCAATCAGGATGCAACAATGCAGACCTAAAAAAAACAAAAACAAATTTTGTTCAGATTTTTATGAGTGAGTTTGGGAAAAAGTTCAAAACTGTTAATTGTGTCAACTAAGAACTTTAATGAACACACCGTTGTCATATTGCCATATGTACTGTAGATGAACAAATGTCATACATAGCGTACTTGTTTTAAAAATATAGAAAGCTTTGTCATTGTAAGATGCTGGTACAAAATTGGGGTGCAACTCCAAAGCTATTGGTTTGAGAAAAAATTGACAAGACTATATTATGCTGTGCAAATGGCAGTATGATACAAATAGTTATTGTACTTTAATAAGTGTCAAATGTTAAGATTTTTTTTTTACTATGAACTGAAAAATATATACATAATTGTATACTACTAAATAATGTGGATTTGTGGTTATGCATTCACACGAGGCCAAAAGTAGCTATACTGTACTTTTTTTCTTTTTCTTTTTTACTATTTTCTTCAAGGTACTGCAAATAATGACACCTTGAGTCAAACACAGTAAGTTAATTCCAAAGTAGTATAGGCCAGGTACATTTATTATTATTATTATTATTATTACCTGAGACAGGAAAAAGTACCGAACATGGCCCCAGCGGCCATGCCCACAGCGAAGCCCATCATGAATCCCATCTTGACCCGGTCGAAACAGCTGGGCTGGGCCTGGCCCTGGCCGTAGGGTGCGACAGCCACTGGCATCTGGACCAGCAAGACGGCAAATTAGGAAACGCTTAAAAATAGTCTTTTTACAGCCAATACAACACAGTAGTTAGTTGTACGGTAGTTTCTTCCTAACCAGAAATTCAAGTGAATCTTACTGACCCCCTGCCAATGTAATAGCATTTACGTGCTAACTAAATAGCATTAGCGGGCTAACGACACTTGTGTTGTGGCCTTGAGAGGAAAACACGACACGATTTATTTTTAAAGCTAAAAATAAAAAGTTTGTTACCCTGAATTAAATGTTTCTAAAGTTAGTGTCTATAGTCGCTCCTCTGTTGAAGATTTCAGGCGTACTTGAGCGCAACCAGCGTTTAAATGTCTTTGTCAGAGTTCCATAGCCGGATGTAGGAAGGAGAAGAAGACAGGAAGTGAGACAACAGGACAATATAAGCGTGAAGAGAACACAGACAGCGACATTGTGTGGCGTGTTTCAGTACTGCAACATTCATCCTCAAACTGCCATTCGTTTCCTGGTTGGTGTCTTGCTTGTAGGGGGACAATACATTTGCAATTATTCTATCAGTTTTTAAACTTTTATTTAACTTTTGTGCACAACACATTTTAATTGAATCATTAATAAGGTTCCTTTTTATTTTCCAATATTTAAGTACAGTATTTTTTTCAGTGGTACTTTTGACTACCACTGTACTAGAGAATCAATTTAGTGTGAAAGTAAATGCTTCTACTTTGTGTTTCCTGTCCCACAGCCTCAATGATGTACCAGTATTTTGTCAAAATTGTCCCCACCATTTACATGAAAACTGACGGAGAGGTGAGTGCTACATTATTCGAATACTTTGCGGCGGAATGCAGATGTTTACTTTTGACTCTTGGGCAGGTTGTAAAAACCAACCAGTTCTCGGTCACCAGGCATGAAAAAGTGGCCAACGGCTTGGTGGGCGACCAGGGCCTGCCCGGGGTCTTTGTTTTATATGAGCTCTCACCCATGATGGTGAAATTTACGGAGAAACACAGGTAGGACAAACACACCTGTTGTAAATAACTTGTCTGCTTTGTGATCTGGCTGATTCCATTTTTTGTTTTGTTTTTAAATCTCGGGATGCAAGTGCTGCATTCTGCGTTTAACATTGTCAATGTCCTTCAGATCCTTCACTCACTTCCTGACTGGCGTGTGCGCCATCATCGGGGGCGTCTTCACAGGTGCGGCTGAAATTCCCGCGCATCCACGTGTTGACATTCGCACGGTATGAATGTTCACGTCTTGTTTTTCCCCACCGCAGTTGGCGGCCTCATCGATTCTTTCATCTACCACTCGGCCCGCGTCATTCAGAAGAAGATAGAGTTGGGCAAGGCCTCTTAACAACGGCGCCTCCCGCTGGTCTCGTGTGGCCCCTCGAGAAGGACACACGGACGGACGGATGAGAGGCAGGCCGAGGACCGAGCATCTTTGCGTCGTCCTGTCGAATGGACAGACGGACGGAAAGGCGGAGAAGGATGTTGAACATCACCCGGGTCCTCTGTCTCCCTTTTTTGTTGGTTTCCTACGAGCGCAACGCCTCCGCCTGCTAACTCAATGCCGCCAGGACAGTCAAACTCAGTCAAATGAGGACAGGAGGGTCCCCGGCCCACCTGTGGGTTGGCATGGAAACAACAACATGGCCTATGGCTACGCTCCTTCTTCACATCCTTTTGCCAAACTTCCTTCTTGGTCCCTGGTTTGTGTCTGTCTTGGTCCTTTTATTTGTGTCCGTCACTTATTTGCCTTGGTTGTGTCCGCTCTCGTGAATGTTTTCTTAGTTTGGGTTCCTTCCTTGTTAGTGTGCCTTGTTTTTGTCTTTTCACAATCGCCTACATTTTTTGTTTCCATCCTCGGTGCCTTGTTTGCATTTTGTATGTAGGCCCCCTTTTCTTTAACTTCTTGGACTAGGTCCCTTGTTTTTGTCCAATATCTTCAACCCCTTCTTTATGTCCTTTTAAATCAATTCTTTGGTTGGGACCCTTGACCCGTCCGTCCTTTTGTTTAAGTTCTGTGTGCGTCATTTGTCATTTAGTCCTGCATTGTTGTTTTTGCAATTGATTGAAAGTCTGTTTTCCCCAATTCGTTAGTAGGTCATATCAATATTTTTTCTCAGCACTGCCTGTGTGTGTCTTGAGATCACGAACACATTTGTAGATTTCCTTTTGATGGCCTCAAAAGTGTCAGCACAAGCGTGAAGGAAGAAAAATCGAGTATTGGCGCGTGTTGATTGTTTAATGATTCGGGCAAAGGGCTGCTTCTCTGTTTTTTGGGGGGAGGGGGTTCTTGCTGATTATTATTTGGAGTTGTCATCGCCCGGCATTTATCTTCATTTTAGTCAAACTGAGACGGTTGTACACTGTTTGTACAGAGGATCCGCCCTACATGTTTTTCTGTGGTCCAATCAGGCAGTAAAGGCCTCCAAGAACTTCTCAAGCGTGGACGATGCAGTCGTTGGGGTTATCGTTAACATTCAAATCGGGTACGGCGTATCTTTGAATGTGTGAGGGTAAAATGTATTTATATTTTGATTGTCCTCAAAACCGTTTTTTAAAATGACACAATAAACGTGAACGACACCAGCCTCCACTGTGCACTTTAGCTTGAATGCTATTGAACGCCTAGCCATCCATTTTCTGTATACTGATTAGGGTTGTTGCTGAGCTGCACATTGTCCCAGTAATGCAGCTCTTTGGCACTGCAAAATATTTTGAACAAATAATAGTATAGAGTTAGTGCTTTATTGTATAATAAATGTTTTAATCTCTGCAAAGCGCTTTGAAATCGCCTTGTGCATGTGTAATGCGCTTCAAACGCCCCCTTTGTTTTGATTTGCAGTGACATTCGTTGGCCACAAGATGGTGGTGTTTTCCTTCCCTTTTCCTGTTCAAGCGACACGCTGGGTGAGTAACTTCCCGTCAATGTGACGTCAGCAGATTCCTCCGGGGCTACTTTCGTACTGGAAATGAGATTACGGTATCTGTCGGTTGTGTGCGCGTGTTTTCTTATCCTTACATGTCAACCCAATCCAATTGTTTATGCGGTGTCACGAACAGTGACACGAAACAATCAGGTTCGGCCAAAATTAGATAGTATACACGCTCAAACAAATTCTTATGTAAGAAAGGAGAATGAGGAAGTTAAAATGGAAAAGAGGAACGGTAGATAAATATGAACACTAGAAGCATTGGATAAAAGGAAGGATACAAGGATGGTATGAAAAGAATGAAGTGAGGTCAAAGGGAAGAAATTAAAGTGAAGGATACATGAGTGGAAAGGATAGGATGGAAGAAAAGATAATGGTAGTAAACAGAAGGAAAGACGCTAGAAAGAAGGATGTCTGGAAGGTATTGAGGTAGGAAGTGCTCTTTATTTCAGCAATTTAACATCTGTAACTATGTAAGTATAATTTAGGACACGTTGACTAAAATAAGCACTGCTTCCATGCATTGAAAGTTGTTTGCATTCAAGTTTTTTTTTTTTTTTTTTTTTTATTAAAGAAGAAGTCTCTACTAGGTATGTTTTAAAACGTTTATTTGAGTGTCGTTCATGAAGAAAATGAAGTGAGAATGAGGACCGAACACCAAAAACAAAATTGGCTGCGAATGTGCTGTCTTCATGCTACTTATGTTATTAAGACACTATTGACCTTTCAACTGAGTGGAAGATTGCATAATAAGGGAAGAGGTCTGTGGTGCTTCGACATTTGACACCTGACGTTTGCTTTGGAAACAAACAACAGAAAGTGGTGGGGGGGCGTCAACTTGGTCACCACAATGAGCATCACAGTGTTATTCAGATTTATTATGGCTACATTTGAGCTTTAAGCACGCTTGAACAAACTTCCTGACAGTTAAATAATTAAAATTAAAAAAAAAGCCGTTGCAGAGAACCTGACGGCGTGGAGGGATCACTGGTTGCTATGGCTACAAGAAACCCTGAATAGACGCTACACTACTTTCAAACATGTTGATGTTCCAGAAGGCCCAACTAGATCTTGAATTGAATATAAAGTCGTTCAATTGTTGCCTTCCTTTTCCATTATGGACTTCATAAGCGTGTCCAAGAACTTTCCTACTACGCGTCAGACAAAGTCGCTGTCTGGAACGAGGCTTTGGACTCAACTAGAATCATGTGGGGATGGGAAACCCTTCCTCTAGAACCTTGTATGGGGCCCACAAACCTTTCAGGGACAGAAACCCAACTGGCTCAAGTCTAGAAAGCGTTTGACCTCTCTTGGAAGAAGGAAACTTTGGAGACCAGAAACCTTCCCTCTCGTGGGATGAGAAACCTTCCCTTTGGACCAGTACCCCTCTCTGGCCGGGACCTCGCTCAGATGGAGGAGTCATGCTCTCAAGCCGAGAGACATTCCGTCTCTCGGGACATGAAACCTTCTCTACAAGAAACCCTCTTGTGACAAGAACCGAGTACGGTTCTTACGGGGATGGGAAACTTTCGAGGGACGAGTACCTAAAAAAAAAAAAAAATCAGACCTGCAGAAGTATTGCCAACAAAATTGGACCAAATTAGGCAACATTTCAAGACCTGAATGACACAAATGTCCAAAAAGTCACGTGTCAACCCAAACCGTCCTCGTCTCACCGTCCCTTCTCACAAGCGAACCGGCAAGCGCAGGTGCCGCAGCCGCGCTTTGAGCTCCTCCTGCTTGGCCCGCAGTTTGTCCCGCTTGGCCCGCAGCCGGCGGTTTTTCTCCCCCAGGCCGCGGACGCAGTCTCTGGCCTTCTTCAAGATCAGCGCCTTGGAGGCCCGGTCGTTGCGGGACAACTCGGGGACGTTGTCGCGCAGGCGCACGAAGCAGTTCTTCAGCTCGTTGCGGCGCTGGCGTTCCATCACGTTGTGAGTCCGACGCCGCTCCCCCTCGTCCTCCGTTTCCGGCAGGTGGCGCGACGACGCGTGGTGGTGAGGATGGCGGCGGATGTGCTTGTTGGAGCAGGACGGCGGCGGCGGCGAAGCGGGAGGAGGCGCGGCGTAGTTGTGCTGCAGCCGGATGTCGACGCAGAGGTGGCGCTGGAGAGCGAGACGCTCGTCCTCGTCGTCCTGCTGCTGTCTGGAGGGGCAGCGGCCAACCGTCACCACGTCGATCTCCTCCTCTGCCACGCAACACAAAGGGAAGGCTTTCGTCACACATACGCACGATGCAAAAGTGGGAAGCGCAGTACTGGGAAAAACATTTTTATTAGGGTGTCAAAATGAGTGCGTTAATTTTAAGTTCCTTTAACGCCACTCGTTTTTTTAAATGCAGCTGTCAATCACCAGCTAAGACCCCGCCCACTGCCTTTAAAGGGATACTTAACTCATTGAGCCATTTTCAGCAGTAAAAAAATTCTGAATTTGTCCAGAATTAATTTGATAACTTCCATTATTTTTCATGTAAAATTAATACCTTTAAAAACACATTTTCCACTTGCTGTCAACGAGCGTTGTCACTATTGAATATTTCTAGGAACGATTAATCTAGCGATTATTCAATTGGCTAATCGGATTCATTTTAATTTTGCATTAAACTGTGTTCTGAATTTTTTTTTTTTTTACTTGATTACTGTTTATTAAAAAGTGATTGGTGGTTATTTCGTACTTCATATTTGCATAGCGATTTCAAAAAAAAAAAGGGGGGGGGGGTTGATGTACTATGTTACCAGTTCAGTCATTGTTTTCTAAAGTAAAAACAGATGTTTGTAAATGACTTATTTTGATTAAACCCAGATAATAAAAAGTCTTCTTTCATGAAGGACTACAGAAGTCAGTCAACAATTACTGTTATGCTAAAATCAGAGGATTTGGACAATTTCAAATAAAAAAAAATTGTCTCCAAACGATTACTCGGTTATTAAAATAGTTGTCGATTAATGTGATGATCGTTTACTTGTCGATTTAATTTTGCTGTTAACTGGAGATGACATCACCTGTGCTGAGGAAACTGGTAATGACCAATCACATCTCACCTGTTTTCTGGGTTTGGTCAGCAAACTGAGCCATGATTGGTCGTTACCAGTTTCCTCAGCACAGGTGATGTCATCTTCAGTCGACAGCAAGTGTCAAGAGTTTTTAAAAAGGTATCGATGTAGTTATCACCTTAATCATAGGCAAAATATTCTCTTCTTACTGTTGAAAATGGCTCAATGAGTCAAGTATCCTTTAAAAAAAAAAAAAAAGATTGTGCCGGAAAGCGCATGTGAGCAATTTGTTCTCACCCGAGTCGCTGGACGAATACGTGGACCCGTCGCCACCGGTAGAGCAGTCGTCGGAGGCGGCCTCGCCCGTTTCTTGGCTCTCCATCAGGTTGTGGCAGTCCAGCACGGAGCCGGCGAGCCCCTCGAAGATGCCGGCGTCCATGTCGGCCAGCATCTCCTCCAGGCTTTTGTCAGACGCCAGGCAGCGCCAAAGGCTCTCCTCCTCCGCGGGGGAACCGGGACGCCCTCGTCCCCCCCCGCCGCCGCCGCCATCGTCGTCATCGTCCGAGTGGAAGAAGGCGCAGTTCCAGTTGAGCTGCATGTCGCAGTCCTCCAGGAGGATATCGGACACAAAGCTCAGCTGGTCACCCTTGGAGAGGCCCGCCTTCACGGGGGGCGAATCTGAGGGCGTGGCCAGTGATTGGAGGTCCTTCAAACTTTGGCAGAAGTCGTCATCAAAGTTGGAGAAGACTTGCGGCAGGCACTCCATGCTTCTTTCCGAAATATACATGATCTCCTGCAGGGGTGAGTAACAAAAACAACAGCTTTATAGAGTTTTTTTTTTTTTACATAAGCCCCCAGACCTTTTTGTTTGTTTGTTTTAATTGTCAGACTAGATATAAAGTGCATACAAAATGCTACTTTGTGGCCAAATAAAAGGTAAAATGACTCAACTTCAACTGGAAGCAACATAAAGTTCACTACTGCTTGTTGTGAAGTGAATAATTTCATTCTGTTTAGAATCTCATAGTCACAAATGCGCATTTTATCTCTAATTGTTGTGGCCACTAATTAACCCCCCCCCCCCCCCAATCACCACCATGTCTGGAGCTCAGTAATTTCACACTTAAGTGAGCAAAGGCCACACAAGCCAGACAGCACATTTGCACCCATTGACAAGCAACACACATCGCTTGTCCGCAGGGCGTGGAAGGCATGTCGCAATCGCATGGCGCTTGGATGTGTAGCATGCTTGCGATGCACAACAAAGCCACATTGTGTGCTGCAGAGTTCGAGAACGCCCCTGCGCACCGTGGCAACGTGACACGTGGGGCATTTTGTTCTTTTAAATTAGGCTCTTTTTAAAAAGACACACAAGCCGTTGCAGACTTAAAGACGTTACACAAACATAGGTGACAAACAATTAGCAGAGAGGGACGGGGTTCGAGCGCAAGAAGGCGGTTTGTTTAAAACGTGCGAATTTACTAATGAGGGTTTTGCGGCACGAGTTGAACGCCCTTGCAGCGTGGGAACAGGAGCAACCGGTGCGATTTAAATTTCCTTTCAAACACAACACAGCCACGCCGATCTACTCTCGAAAACATTACGCGGACATAATTGGCACGCAATTAAAAGATGGTCGCGTGTTTTTTGTGCAATTTAGCAGCATGTAAAATACGTTACGCACACCTCCGCAATGGCTCAAACGCCATGTGGATGACAAAACTGCGTCCTGCACACAGGTCCGAGAATTACAAGAACGTTACATTGTCCTTTTAAACAAACACACACATGCCGATCTACTCTCAAACATATGACACGTTCACAGATGCCCCCAAATTACCTGGGAGTGAAGTGTTTTTTAAGTCATTTAGCAGCTCATTTAAAATATGACCAGTTCCAAATGAGGGTTTTGCATACGGATAATATTCCTGTCTTGTCATTTAAACAAAAGAAGAAGACGCGTTCTTACCCGGCACTTTCGAAGGGACTGAGATAGTTGAAGGTTCAACGAATTGTACAAATCCACGCTGGAGAACCGAAGACGATGACTTCTTGACACCGGGAAGGAGGCGGCATGGTGCGGAAATCCTTACAAACCAGCTACTACCTCACTCAGTGGGCGTGGCCGAGGGAGTCGCACTGCTGTTTTACCAGCGCGACTCGACGGTGTCCCTACGCGACAGACAACCGCGCCAAAATGTCCAAACAGGCCACCGAGCGTAAACGTCCTCGTGATGTATAAGGTCAGATACGTCATAAATTGATCTTTCTGTTTAGTCCTAGCGGGAAAATCGGCGGCGAATGCTTCCGTGTGCAATTTATCGCGCAAATTGGGTCTAGCTCGTCTAATGCGGCGGAGGGATACATATGAGGGGCTGGGATTCCAGGAACTGGATGGCGGTAAAATGAGGATACTGACGCACGTGGACCAAGAGGAGATGCCGGCTGTCATAGAGATAAATAACCACTAGGTGGGGCCTTAACTGTTTTATGACGTGAAAACCTAGCCGCCATCTTTAACCGGGAGTCCCCTGTCATCTCTTCCGTTCACTTGTATTGAGGTACTGTAACTGTTTGGCTCCAATAAATTAGTCCTAATCTAACCCTTCGATTTCTCTGCCGATTCTGATTGGCTTGTTAGACACATCAGACACGCAGGCAGATTAGTTACTGTGTTTTTACTGTTCAGACCAATGTGAAAATGGTGACTCAAGAATCAGCGAAGGTCTGCTGGATTTGATTGGTCTTGGAATTCATCCAACAAGGCTGCTTGGAACCAAAATGTGCAACTTGCTGTTGAATTTCTTGTATGTTTCCTTGGATCTTTTTCGTGTGCCCTTTCATGATAGACAGATCCGCTTAGGTTTGTGTCTGTTGGTGAAACTTGTGCCAAAGGCGAAATTTTTCTGACTTTCTACAGTACAGTTACAATAAGAAGTGTAACATAGTAGTCAGTGACAGCAGTGTGTTGATGACATATCACACAACCGTCTACACACACACACACACACACCGTACACACAAACACATGCAAAAAGCGAGAGCGGACCGGTCGGCGTCTTCCCATCCTTCCCCCTCAAATTACGAGTTTGCTTGTCGCCAAAGCGTAATGACAGACTTCTTACATTCCCGAGAAGTCCATGTGAGCGCATCCTGAGAAGGAGTCCACGTCATTGTAAAAAACGAGACGGGTCCGTTGAAAGCCTACTTTCTAGCCTTTATCCTGGCTTGAAACCCTCATTTGAAATCCCCATAATGTCTTGAAATTGAAAATAAAACAATATTTAAAACCGATTTGAAACCCTAACCCAGGCTTGATATCCTCACTTAGTTGAAACACACTAAACCTGGCCGGAAGCCCTAATTTGAAAGTAACACTACACTTTGTTACTGAGCCTTGTGTAAAACCATAATCTAGAAACCCTAATCCCCGCTTGAAACTACTACTCTACTTTGAAACGATTACTCTGGCTCAAAACCCAATTTGAAACTCAACTTTAAAATCCTACTTTGAATCCAACCATTGTTTTAAAATCCTAATCCAGGTTTGAAACTCTGATTCAAAACCCAAACACAGGCAAGTATGTTGAAGGAGTTCCACAGAGCTCCATTTTCGAGCCCCTGCTGGTCTTGAACTTTTATCGTATTTGTCTCATCATTTAAATGTCGAATTGAACCTTTTTCCTTGACTTCTCCTGGCCAGAAAGCTATTTAAGATAAGAGGTCAGTTTTAGGAATCCCGCAGTTGGTCACAGGAGTTCCGCAGGGCTCCATTTTGGGTCTCCTCGAGGTCAGCTGCTTCTATGTTTGTCTATAAACCCGTCGTCTATTGTCACACTCAAACTCTTCCACACAATTAATTCATCAAATTCCAAAATTGACTTTTTCTTTTTTTGCGTTGGCTGACCGAAATGAGAAGCTGCGTTTGGTTTGGCAATTTCCCAAGGTTGCGCGGAATGCGACGAGCCTGTAACTATTGTTCCCCCCAGCGCGGGAATATTCCCGTCGTGTGGCCGCAGAGACCACCGTGCAGGGGTTGCTCCTGCGACGGCTTCCAGCGGTTTGGGTGGAGCTTGACGAGGAATTCTTGACGGCTTTGCGAGCATATGTCTGTCTTTGCGCCACCACAAGGACTCCATGCGGTTGACGTTACAGTCAAGATGATCATTTCAAAGTCAACTCATCACCACTAACTTTGAAATCTAATCTATTTAAATGTAACCCAAGTTTGAAACCCTCATTTGAAACATGGCTTGAAAAATGCTACTTTGAAACGCTCACCAAAACTTGAAACCTCAACTCTGGCTGGAACCCCAAATTTGAACCCTAACCCTGTCTTAAAACCCTAATCCAGGCACCCTACTTTGAAATCATAAACCTTTCAAAAGAACAATTTTTTCCAAAGAAAGTTTCATCATAAAATACTACTATTTGTAATGGGTCAGTTTGACCCGGGCAAAAAAAAAAAACGCCCTAATATTGGATTATAGCTCATGATTAACATTTGTCGATGCAAACATGTTAAATGGTCCATTTTCATTGTCTGTTTTTTTCTTTTCTTTTTTTTCTTTTTTTTTTCTTTTTTCCTTTTTCCAGGAGATTTTCATTGTCTGTTGATGACGTCTAATTGCGAAAAACGATTAATTTGTAGTTCTTAAACTTTAAAATGGGTCAATTTGACCCAGGCTAGGTTTAATTTTCCAAAGGCATTCCGGTATTTAAAACATTCTAATTAAAAATATTGTCAAAGTGAACCATTTTCATTGTCTGTCAAGGAAACTGTTGATAATTTTTCCCTCTTAAAATGGGTCAATTTGACTCGGAATGTTTAACATTCCATAACCAACCCATTAAACATTGTTTTCGCTTTTTATTAACTTTTTTTTTTTTTAAATTGTACATATGTCAAACGTAACCTTTTCTTCTATTCTGTTGATGTGAAGTTTCATAGCAAAAAAAAACAAAACAAAAAAACAGTTGAGCCAATTTGACCCGGTGGTTTATGCTAGATATTCTGAAAGCATCCAGAGAAAAATTCTTACACCTACTTATTGTTTTCATATGTCAAAATGAGTCGTTTCTCGTCTGTTGGTGGCAAGTTTGATAGCAAAAAGCTACTATTTGTTCTTTAACTTGATAGTGAACAGTAGAGTTAAGAGTTAAATTCGTCAAAGTCAGTCAAAGTCCACTAATCACCACCAATGACGTCGTCTGTCTTCATCAAACGTGTGCAATGGCCCAAAAGTCAAAACCGTTTGCACCTCAACGTAAAACTTTGGCAAATCGCGAGACTTCAGCCCCAGCGAGGATTTTAGATGTCCTTTCACTTTTTCTTGAGCTGTTTTGTATTTATTGTTTTTTTAAATGTGTGTTGCAGTTAAGAAAATGTTCCAAATAACTGTGTTGGATTACAGAGGAAATCAGTTGCACAGTGTGTGTGCGTGTGCGCGCGCGCGCGCGTGCGTGTGTGTGCGTTAATCAGTGGTTGGTTGTGTTCGGGCAGATAAGTGAATCCCGAGTGATGATCAGACTATCAACGGTAAACAGAAAACACACCGTTCATCCGCAGAGTGCTATCAGCAACAACACACACACACACACACACACACACACACACACACACACACCATCATACACATTCTAGCCTCTCTTGTACTCACACTCGACACACAGCCATGCATGGCTTCTCCCCGGTGCAAGTTGAGTGTAACAGCAAGTGGAGCGGATGAAGGTGAAGATGCCGCTCATGAAAGCGGCCGCATTACCCGCACTGACCTGTGAGAGACAGTAATGTGATGTGCCCGTACTTTAAACCCCATCCATCCATCCATCTATTTTCTTAAGCGCTTGTCCTCACAAGGGCCGTGGGGACTTTAAAACCCTACTTTGAACATTTAAACATGCCTTGAGACTCTAATTTGAAACCCCAACCCATTGCTTGAAACCTTAACTTGAAACCCTAACCCAGGCTTAAAACCCTACTTTGAAACCATAAGTCTCCCTAAACCCTAACACAAGCTTGAATCCTTCACTTGACACCCTATTTCGAGATTCAATCTCTAATTTGAAACCCTCACCCTTCGTTTGCAAAAATATATTTTAAACCTTAACTTGAAACCCAAACGTGGCCATGAACCTCAACATTAACCTAAAACCTAACCTGGGCTTGAGACCTAACTTTGAGACCTTAACCCTGGCTTGGAACCCTATTTTTACACTTTAACCCTTGTATAACCCTAATTTATAAACCCTAACCGTGACTGGAAACCCTAAATTGATCACTTAAGCCTGTCTTAAAACCTTACTTCGAAGCCCCTAACCCTGACGTGAAACCATCATTTGAAACCCTTTGAACCTTAACCCTTGATTGAAATCATCATTTGAAACCCCAACCCTATCTTTAAACCCTACTTTTACACCACAACGCTTGTACCTGATCTCAAAACCCTAATTCATAACCCTAATCCTGGCTCAAAACCCAACTTAATAAACCCCCAACACTGTTTTAAAAGCCTCATTTGAATTTTTAACCCTGCTTTGAAACTTTAACTTGAAACCCCAACCCTACTTCAAACCCCTAACACTGGCTTGAAAACAAAGTCTAAACCTGGTTTTGAAATTTAAACTTGAAAGCCCAACCTTATCTTGAAATCCTAGTTTTACACCCTAAACCTGGTTTAACAGTCTGTAACTGTAACCCCAACTTGAAACCCTAACCATGGTTTAGAACTAGGGATGTTTCATACCACTTTTTTTTTCTCAGGTCGATACTAGTACAAGTATTCACTCTTGAGTACTCACCGATACAGAGTACTGGTACCTCTCATACTTGAATTTCCTTTACCACATTGGCAGAAAATTCGGAAAAGCTCTTCCTTTATGATGCGGATGATGATTCATCAACGTGTCAAACCTGCCACACTATAGCGCCGACTACTGGCGAGGAGGACTCAACGTCAGATTCAGTTTTGCCTTACATATCGATGGCTGGTATCGGCACGCTCCGCGAGTACCCGATACCTTCAAATAAGTCTGGAATTGGCTTGATACCGTCCTCGCCCATCCCTCATTTAAAAGCGTGACCCTTTCCCTCAAATTTCACAACCCTAATATGTACGTCTAGTATCAAACCTAATCCTGGCTTGTCACCCGTGACTTTGAAACCCTAACCATGTCTTAAAACCTTACTCTATCATCTTTTGCGGAGGATATGCTCCCAACACACTGAGGAGTGAATCAACAGGAAGGCTGCAGGATACAAAATGTTCCCGCAGTCTGCAAGCGCATCACTTCTCCATTCAGTGTGCTCGGAAGCCTCTTCATTCATGACTCGGAAGAGGAAGGGGCCTCCCGGGCCGGGGGCAGCCGCGCTCCACCTCTCATTCTTCCTCTTTCTGCCGCTCAGTGATAGCGGGCCCTATCTGGAACGTTGCGCCGCCTGTGTCGCAAGCGGCACCGAGGACTGCGGCGTTGTTGCGCCACACCGCTTCAGACAAACGTTCAGCGCTGCTAACGTTTGCCATCCGTTTTTGTTAGCGTTGCGCAATAAACGAGGGGGTCGCTCGGCCGATTACTGTAAGCCCGATTGAGGCGTACCGACCAACAAACAATCACTTGCACTAGCTTAAAGCTAACACATAATTCAAAACACCATAGACAAGCTAACCAATAGCATCTACGTGGCGGATTATTTATTATTATTATTATTATTATTTTTGATTGATATTGAAATGACAATTAATAAAATAAAATAAAAAAGCAATCATTCGGACTTCAAAATGTATTAAACTCAACCACTCAACACTCGATTCTTTTTGTGAAGTAGAAAATGTCTTTGTAAGGATGATGATCACTTCACGCCTCTTGCATTTTCATGCCGTTGCAACCACAATTCATCTTTGCACACATTCAAACCATGAATAAGCATCTCTCTTATCACTTTATCGCATTTATTTGATCTTGTCTACTTGTTCTTGTTTTAATTTTCGCAAGTCTTACTACTGTAGACTAACCAGGTGTCGTATTTTGTGCCGTTTTGAATGGAGGAACAACCAGAACTTGAAAGTACAACCAGAAAAATAAAATACAATTTTGACTTCATAAGAATATACTAACATAAGCAATACCAATAAAAAATAAAATAAAAAAACATTCCTGTTGTGCACATGTTGACCTCTTAGGGGCACTGTGGTGCTGTCCATGTATGTCGTACACACTTAAAATGAGATCAGAGTAGAAGAAGAAAGTTACAATTGAGCTAATATAAGTCGTTTTTCACAGATTAGGAAGAATATGTTTTGGAGTATTGTTATGTTACCAGTGTGTGCGTGTTCCGACAGTATGTGTGTGTGAATATTCATTATTTGAAGGAATATCACTCCCGGAGGTTGTTGCTAATTTTCAGTTAGCATGTCAATGAGATTTCACACTGACTTTAGCAATAGCGCTGGCGATGTACATAAAATGAAGCATGTCTTGCATTTAAATATACAATGTGTGTAATTCTTTTTGTTGTATGTTTATTTTTACGGTAAACTCCCATTGCGGTGTCATTAAACATCTTAAAAGACGCACATTGATCACATTTCTTCGATTATATGACTTTAAGATCAAAAGACGCCAAAATCAAAATCACAACTACATTTCAATTAATTCACACTCGAGTCTAATATTACTGCAGCTTAGTGGGTCTCTTTGTTTGTGTTTGCATGTCTGTGTTATACTGCCCCCGGTGGCCGAGTGGCACCCACCACAAGGTGCAATTAAATTGTTATGATGTACAAATTATTTCTATTTGATGATGTTATTTCAATATGTTTTAATAAAGTAAAATATTCTAGAGTGCTATTTTCTTTGGCATTTCCATTCACTTGCCTTACCCCATGACTATTTGGCCTGTTTTGCTGCCGCTTCTCCTCTCCCCCCAACGCCGAATATTCCTAACTTTTTGTGATTGTGAATTTGAGCCCATAAAGTAATTCTTTTAGTCACCCCCCCCCGGTCGCACTTATTGTGTTACTGCAACACACTGCTGCTATTGTCACACAACAGCATGACACACTGTCTCACTGAGATGAGGTTAAGCCCCCTCAATCCCACCACACACACACACACACACGCGCACACACACACACACACGCCCCGTAGTTCCTGAGCATCTCATCACATTGCCCACTTCCTAACGACATTAGCGAGGGTGTGACGTTGACGAGCACATGTGAAGGACGGAGGGTAATTGTTTAAGGGTTTAATTCAATCAAGTAAGATGAATTATACAGTAAATCCCTCGCTGATTTGCAAATCACAAGGCGAGTCACCTACTTGAACATTTTCCGTAGCACATGACTACAAGCACAAGGAAAATGTTTTTTTTTCCTTCCCTTTATTATTATTATTATTTTTTTTTTTTATATATATATATATTTTTTTTTTTTATTGTTTATTTATTTATTTATTTTTATACAAACTCTAAGGAATTTTCACCTGTCACAGGGTTGACTGTATACGATTAATGGTCAGCACATTTTTAGTCATCTTGACATCATATGTATGAGGGCAGACTAACAAAATCATTCCGCATATGGAATACGCTAATCATGACCTTTAATCGGTTTAATCAGTTATGACTCGATGTGGTTTGTCCCAAATATTTGTTATTTGTTACCTGTGAACTTTGACCTCAAGCGGTCACAAAAAATGAATTCACTGAATGGCTAGCTAGAGGATCAGATAAATATTTGGGGAAATGTAAGTCTTTTTTTGTGTTTGACCTTGCTGTGACCTTGCCCTTTGACCCTGAAACCTTGAATCTGTTAAAAGCGCTCGAGCGAAAACAAATCATGTGATGAAAATCAAGACTTTATGTGCAGACTTGTGGGAGTTTTGAGAGAAAAAGCAACAGACAACTGGCAACCCAATGAGGAAGGCCGACTTCTGCTCATCGGGCCAATCAGATGACGCACATGCGAGTGCCATGTGGAGCCGCGGACGGCGTCCCAGAACAACCGCAGCGAGATTCTAGGAACTTGAGGAACGACCGGGAGGAGGAGGAGGCGAGCTGAAGTGGGAGAGCGAGGTTAGTGCGGTGGAGTGGTGTTACCAGCCCAGCGTTATTTTTAGGGTAACCAGAAGAAAAGGGACAAAGTTAGCGCTCGTCTACGGGGCGCGCTCATGTTTCCGCGCCGCGCTGCATGGTCTCTTCGTTCTTGCTGGGAGCAGGAAACAGCAACTCTGTTTAGTAACCAGAACAGCAGCACCTATTGAAGCATGTAAAGAGTCTCCCTTGTACAGAATTTGAAAACTAACGCAACACCTGCCTTGTCCCAGCTAGATCATCAAATTGGGTGTCACTAACAAGTTCTCACGAGCCCATTTGAACTCTTTTGCTAGCCAAAACAGCAGTTTCCTCTTGGAAACTACAACAACTAACTTGACGCCCATCAAGAAAAAAAAACTAGTCACAACTCTTCACATGGACCGTAACTATTGAACCCATTTAAACTCTTTTGCTAACCAAAACAACAGCACCTACAGTATCGGAACATAAACAATCTCCACTTGATGTAAGCTAAGACTAATTAAAACGAATTAAACGCCTCTCTTTTATCCACTCAACAAGTAGTAACTAATTATGACAATTGTTTTCACAAGTGCGGAGCTCATTGGAAGTCTGTCGCTACCCAAAACAGCAGCGTGTAAATAATCTGTACTTGTTGTAAGATACTACCTAAACCTCCCCTTTTTCCTGTCAAGGGAGCAAATGGGTAGTAACTGATTACCTCAATCATTCATGCAGACGGTTTCCAGCTCCATTTGAATCCGTTGCTAAGCAAAACAGCAGCCCCCGTTGAGGCACGCAAACAGTCTTTCGGGTGAATTTCTTGCAATTAAGCAAGTTCCCCGTGCACTAATAAAGACGCTCGTGAGCTACAACGTGAAGGTGGGAGAGCTTTGCTGTTAGCATTGTTTTTAGCATTAGCATTCGTGTTCGCCTTCGTCTGGATTTGTTTTGTCAGTCGGCAACCGTTTGAAATAAGCTAGCGAAACCCACGGGACGTCCATCCGTTCCCGCCTCAACGCTTTTTGTCCCGCTTGGTTTCAGTGTTAGATTAGCCGCTAAGTTCAGAGACTGTCCACACATTTTGACTCTTCCCCTATTTGGCAAATGTGCACACACTCATGCGTTTACACACACGCACATTCCTACACGGTTCCCTCTCTTCATGACTGCCAAGGACACGCCCCCTTCATTCTTCATTCTTCATTCTTCAAGCACTCGCTGGACGAGAGTAAGGTACTATATGTGAATGGATCAAATGCTATGCGTATGCTATGCTAGCATACAACAAGATATCAACTTGAGTATGATCAATGCTATGGCAGGATATTTTTGATAAAACTACTGAAAATGAATTGATAAAATGCTCATGGTTGCTATTAGTGATGCAACGGTTCACGAATTTGAGTCACAAATTGGATCGTTTTTGAATCAGCAAAAAAAAAAAAGACAAATAGTACTTTGTCTTCATTTATTTTGTAAAACGCTTTTTTTCTCACTAAATTTAAAGAAAAGAAATAATTTCAAAATATCTAATATAGCCGTTAAGGATTTAGGAACTCATATGATAACGAGGCAGAAACGTTCTTATTTTATACACGGTCCATGTGTAACATAACAAGGTATTAATGGCTTAAAGTTGTGTTCCTAAAATCTAAACAGCTATGTTTGACATTTTGAGTTGAATGTTTTTATTCTTAATGCGCATTGAAAAAAAGACCTCAACGTGCAATTTAGGGCACTTTAAACATGGACAGAGAATTAAAAAGTAGCCTTGGTCCATAATGTTGAAAAAGAATTCAAGTAAGCAACTATCAGCCGGACACTCGTCGGTAATGCTAACAGCTAGCTGCTAGCCACTTGCGTCGGCAACTTCTGCCGTATCATACAAATGACGGCGTCATTAATAAGCGTTATCTTAGCGATTGAACATGGGTTTGGGATAGTGTTGTGTTGATGTTGGTCGCAACTTTAATGTCAAATAATGTCAAAGAACTCCTGACCATCTAAAAGGGAAGTCAGCTAACTTCAAAGTAAAAGTCTACTAAGGCTAATTTCATTGTTGTCAATGTATTATTTGGTCAACTCTATTTTGAAGTTAGCCTTAGCGGTGTTACGTCGTTGAGTATGTTCCATGTCTGAATGGTGTCAACTGTGAACGCGCACTTTTTTTTCCCCACTAACCAATCCGCGGATTGAGCCTGATCCGAACCGACCATGGATCAATTATGATCCGTTGCACCACTAGTTGCTATGCTAGCACGTAGCAAACCAGCAACCTGAGCAGAGAAAGCGCTACAGTAGCTCGATTGAGTTTTTACATAACAAGCCGTAGTTGGCCACTCTTCTGAATGAAACTTGACTAAATGCTAACATGCTAACAGTTGGTATGCTAACCTCGTATGCAGCACTGAGACATTATAGGTTGACCTTTTGCACCACTTCTCCCTGCACCCCCACACGCCTGGCTGAGAGTAAATGTGCAACATGTCACCAGCGATCAGGTGGACGCAAGGCGACACTGCTTGTAAATTTAGGCGGGAATGCGTTGGCCGACGACACCCGACCGTCCCCTCGTCCATTTCATGGGACAGACTTTGGGCAAGAGGCCCCAAACAGGTCACCAGTCAATGTCAGGGCACACATAGACAAACGGTTGACTGGTCGCCAGTCAATCCCGGGCCACATGGAGACAGACATACAGGCGCAGTGAAGCTCCAACTGGAATGAAATGTGAAACTCCCATGATGCAATCGGGGCCTTCCTTTGCTCACGCCGACGCGCTTGACGTGGCGTCCACTCGGCACGTGACGGACGAGGGCCGTTTGGCGCCGCCTCCGCGTTTGCCTGCCCCGAACGCAACACGAGCGTGAAAGGGGGTTCAGGCGGCCTTCCTGTTCTTGGAAAGATGCGTAGTAAAGCTGCAGATGTTGCACAGCAGGCCATCTGCAGACTCGCTCCTGGTATGCGCTCACAACAACACAGACGGCAGCAGTTGCTTTTCCCGCAGCAGGCCGGGAGATGCCCGGTGTTGAACGTCACACCCCGGTCCCGGTGTTGAACGTCACACCCCGGTCCCGGTTTACTGCCATTGCCTTTCAGGCAAGCTCGACCTGGCTTCTGATACGCTACTAAGATGCCTTTCGATTTAAAGTGGAAAGAAATTATTTTGAAATTTTAGAAAACTTTATTGACAATAGAAAACTTTAGGGAACTATTCTTTAGTTTTTAATTTTACTTAACAACATGCTGATGACCCTGGACGCTCCCTGCAATTTTTGTTACCATTTTTTTAAGTTGTCAATTCTTGATCTGTTTAAAATTGAAAGATTTTTTTGCACTAATATTTTCTCTTTTATTACAAATGAATATTGGCTTGAAATATCAGTTATTGGTCTCTTGGCATTGTATCGGCCTTGGAAAAAAAAAAACACTACTTTGATTGGAAGGGCACTTTACACATAGCGCAGGTCAAAGAGCACACTTGTTTCTTTCTTTTCTTTGATCCTTCCTCGGGTCTCCTGACAACTTCATGACTCGAGCTGGATTCTGAAGTATTCGGTTTAGGTGAACGGTATGGGATTTTTAATACATTTTAGGTGAATTAATGAGCACACGCCCGCACATACAAAAAAAAGAAAAAGAAAAAAGAGAGCGAGAAATAATGATGACATGTCGAATCAGTAAGATTACTGAATGAACAATACTGAGCTCTCTCAGTAAAAAAAACCCCAAAAAACAAAGAGCACACTCGTCACTTAGGAAAAGATGAACTGAACCCCAAATAAACCTGAACCGTAACAGCCAAACCGTACCCCAACGACAAACCTAAACCTACCCTACCAATCTGCATGACGTAACCGAGCAGCAGTCCAGACCCGCTGCATTAATCTTTAAAGCAGAAACGCTGATCCTTCCAGGTGGATTTCCCCTCCGAGCCTGTCAACAAACAACCTCCTCAAAAATAACTGGATGTAAAAATGTTGGAATGCACCCTTGAAAGTTTTTTCCCCTTATTCACGGTCTGTGAAGAAGCATTGGTGTGAGTCACATTCTCAAACGTATTTATTTTGGATCCTGTTTGATATTTTCCATTTTTGGGAGAGGGAAGTGAGGCAGCTTGAGACGTGAGTCAAGATGTCCGCTCGTCTCGAAATAAAAGCGTCCGTCGGCATCTGCTTGGCACGAAGGCGTCGTCCCGACAGGAAGTTCCACGTCCAGTCCAGTTCTAGTTTTTTTTTTTTGGGGGGGGGGGTGCAAGGAGTCCGAGTCAGCAGCAATTGTCAGCCGTTTGTTGTTGGCTTGAATTTGCTGCGGCAAACATATGAAGAGTGAACACTTTTGGTGGTCAAACGAGTCGGAACGTGCAGAAAGTTTCGAGGAAAACTCTCAGGAAATGTTTGCTTTTGTTGTGCTCAAATTTGACTACAAGCGATCAGAGTTGATCAAAGTATTAGATGATAAAGAGACAAAACCTTTTCTTTTCTTTTTTCTTTTTTAATTCCAGTCATTTCTCTTCCCATAGTGTAGTTGACCAGACATCTTTCTCTCAGCCTGCTCTTGACTTTCTGCTCGTGAGCCAAGTGTGAGGCTGCAATCTAATTAAAGCCAAACGCAAGCAGGCACACGGGAGAGTCCTAATAAGGACGAGATCACTATTTCATGTGCACACTCACACACACACACACACACACACACACATGTACATGCTATACGGCTAGAATCACACTTGACTCACTTACGTATTCTGTTACATGTTCCCCCATTGACCGACTGTTACCTGGTTCTGACCCCATTGCGAATTTCCATCCTAACCCCAACTCACAACTACTGCATCCCAACCTCACTCTTAATCCTGACCATGACCCAGAAGGTGTTTTGATTAAACAAGGGAGAAAAAAACTAAAGATGACCTGTGACCTTGCTAGCTTCACATTTAGACAAAGAAGGCGGAGCCTCGCCTCTTTACCTAACCACTTATACCAACCCTAAACCTGACCCTTATCTGATGATTTATAACCTGGGTCTAACCTTAACCATAACTCTTCCCCATGAAAAACTAATTCTGAATGTGACCTGATTCCTAGAGTTTATGACCCCTAACCCTCACCTCTATCTATCTTATCTATAGATATAAATATATTTTTAAAATGTGCATAATTTCACAAGTTACTTGATGTTAAAGATTAGATAGCTCTTAATATGAAAAGGAAAAATGCACCGAGCTGTCACCAACATCTTACAATTGTGCCATCTAGTGGCAGAAATATGACCTCAACACAAATCAATATCACACTCGTTTTTTTAACTGTACAGTACATCTTTTTAATTTTATCTCAATTTTATGAATTATGATGAAATTACTGTATTAATGACTACAGCCATATTTCTATTAGTTTAATATTTTTCCCAATTTTATGCTAACAAGATTATGAATATTTAGGGGGGGGATATTGTACATTTTATTGTACATTTAGAAAATATATAACATGTGCGATTAATTGTGAATTAACTATTGAAGTCATGCAATTAATTGCAATTAAAATACATATAAATACATGTTTAAAGATAATTGCAGAATATATGTACAAGGACTCCCAACTATGTCGTTGTGCATTTTGAAGATAATGGGCTCTATTTTCGTAGACGGCACATCTGTGGCGGCGCGTCGACGCAAATTCTGATGTTCGCTGCGCCTTTTTTTAAATACTAGATTGGTTTTGGAGAGAACCTTTCAAATTTAGCAACAACACTTCAGTGGTGAGTTAAATTTAGAAGGCATATTTCTTTTCACATTACAGGGACTTTAACACTACACCCTAATGCTAATATGACGTAAAATGACCTGGGTCAGACCCCAAAGTCCTAATCCTAACCCATAACTACTGACCCCTGAGACCCTTAACTCTGAAACGAACCTCTAAACCCTGACCCCAACTCTACCCTTAATCCAATCCGGTATTTGTACTTAGTTACTCTGCACCGCAATCCGTCATTAACAAAAGACGCGTTGTGTCATGCCAGAGTTGTGCCGACTCGAGTTTCATGAGCGAGCGCAGATTCATTGGCGGCGAAACTGGCAGGGAAGAAGGCGGAAAGCCGGCACTCGTTCCGGAACGGAGTCAGTGAATCAGCAGGCCACTCAGTCAGTCTGCCAGGCAGCCTGTAGGTGGCACATTAACCCACTTCTTGACTGGGCCGCCTCCCTTCTTTGTGTTACAGAATGTCCCCCCCATCCCACCACCGACCCCGCCTCGCCTGCATCGCAAATATGGAACATCCTCTTTAATTGGAAGGATCACGTTGCAATTTGCTGCCATTTAGGGAGATATAAAATTGCATTTGCAGCCAGCAGAAATAGCTTCCATGTGCCAGACTGCCTGCAAGGCAGCAATTAGGGCCTCCGTATATTTATATGATACTATTATACCCATTGTGAGCTACAGTATAAATGCACACACAAAGCATATGCATGGCGTACACTATCAAATGAGCATGTTTGTGCTGGGACACACATGCACAGCATCTACAATTCAATTGTCTTTTTTTTTTTATACAATGTTTTTTTGAATGTTAAATTACATTTAATTAAAATAAAACGATATCAAAATCTTGAAAAAAAACGTAATATATCAATATTGATATTTTAAAAAATGTATTGCAACTAACATAAACCTCCTTTAAAAATGATTACATTAAAATGAATCAAATTGTCTTTGACAAAATATATATAATATGAGGCGACACCAGCAATCAGACAATCGTCAACATTTATTTTAAATTATAGTTAAATCTAAATTATACTGAAAAATATATCAAATTAAATCAAATAATTTGGTATGCCATAAAACATGCACAATTTAAATATTTTCCTTATTTAAAAGAAACACTATTTTTTAAATATATTTTATGTTTTATACTAGTTATCTGTTCTACTTTCTAAAAAAAAACTTTTTTTTTTGCATTATTTTATATTTTTAACCGGGTTTTCCAAACTTGGGACCTGAAATGGGTACAAATTTTCTGGGTTAGCAATTTTGCTAGCTCTTTTATTGATCAAGTAGAAACAAAATGTCTTGCCTAATGTTTTTGTTGTTGTTGTTGTTTTATATTTACATGCTTAATTGAGACAACAGAACTGAAAACAGTATTTGAGTACATTTTGGGTCCCAGCAGTGGAAGGCTTGGCGTCTCCTTGCAGCATTCCTTGGAGCAAAGCGAGCACTCACGTGCAGCTAGGCCACGCCAGCTCTGATTGGCCGCACGGGCCGGCACGTGTACGACGACAGAGTTCCCGTCCATTATGTAAGGAGGCGGAGGGAAGGAGGACCAAGAAGGAGGGTTGCGGTACGGGAGCTTGATTCATGCCAACTCGGACACACTTCACCTCTTTCACACTTCCCATGCTGCTTTATGTGTTGCTGCGGGGCACTGCAGGGGAGGGGGGGGGGGGGGTTGGGGGGCAGAAAAGTGGAGAAAATTGGGACAAAGGTGGACTCGTTTTCAGTCTTTCAGGAGGAAGAAACTTATATCACGTCACATCACAAACAAAGAATTTGGCCAGGTGCTTGTAGGAAACGAAAGCCTTAAAGAAGTTGTGCAATCATTGAATAAAATGGGAAATAGTCAATAAAAATACTAAATTGCACTATGAAATAATACCGCACAATTAATTAAGTTTTTATCAACCAGTTGTCAGCCAACCAGCAGGGGGCGACTGCACGGCTAAGGCTTCATTTAACTGCCTCATTTGTTTTTGCTGAAACCGGACTCTTTGGCAGCACAACTGCCATTAAGATTAGAACTTTTGAGAATGCTTATTTTAGTTTTGTTATTGTTTTTTATTCGGAAAACTTTTTGGGGTAATATACGGAAGTACTTTTTTTTTATTTTTTTTAAATCAAATAATTTTGTGTGTTGTGGCAGATGCACAGCTTAATCATGTAAAGAGAAGGAATAAGCCAAGAAAAAAATAATACATTAAGTTTTTTTTTCTTCTACTTTTTTAATTTTACATTTTCAATTATAAAACTTTTTTTTCCAATACAGAAAATGTAACAGGTACAACTTAATATGCACCTTGAATTATGTTTGCATGCAGTGTTATGATGGAGATATATGCACTGTCACTTTTAAGTAATGATTAGAGACAAGCAGGCACTTTTTAAAAACTAAGATTTTGATTTTTTTTGTTCTCCATTGCATACAATAAAATAATTTTGTAATTTGTAATTTTGTAAATAATTTTACTTAATTTATGTAATCATGGAAAAACAGGAATAAAAGATTCTTAATACATTAAATGTTACTTTGTTTTTAACTCTTTAATAAAGTTTTTTTTTTTAACTTTAAAATTGATTTTAAAAGAAAAACCCTGTATCATTTAGAGCTTTTTCAAATTCAAAATAAAAACATTTATTTATTTATTTATAAGTCAAATGTACTTATATACTTACGATATGGCATGCAGCGTTGCAATGGCAATTCGTGTACTGCCTCTTTAAATAACGATTAAAGGGAAAGACAGGCGTTGGGGAGAGACAGACGAACCGACAGACAGGCAGGGAGACACCCGGCTTCTCTTGTCGTTCCACGTGTGTGAATGTGCTAACTTTTACCGCCATCCTTTTCCTTGAATCACAGCTTGCGCTTGGTATCCTTACGCCAGGAGTTAGACCCACCACGCGCGATAGATTCCACGCTGCCGTCTCCACCGCCGGTTTTCCGCCAAGACCCGATGGCAAGGGCGATTCATACCGATGATTAAATAATCGGTTCCGAGCAGGTGCGTCGCCGGTTACGTTTTGGCGCGTTTTTTTTCGTCGCGGAGGCGAGGCTTGCCGATAAAAGCGCTGCGGCCGCGCCGGCCACACCCACTAAGTGTGCTAGCAGCTAGCCGGTCGGTCAAACCAGCTCGCCCCGCAACATGCTTCACAGCTCCGGGTCCAACTTTACACCACAACAAATTGTCTTCGCCGCCGACTAGTCGTCGTTCTCATCGGCCACTTGCTTGCCCCGTGGACTTTGACGGACTTTGACCCCCGTGGATGTTTTTGTCCCACTTTGTTGAAATCCGACTGTCTCTTTGAAAGCACAACTGCCGGTAAGACACGTCTTTTTTTTTGTCTTTATAACGATTAAGGTCAAAGTGCAACTGACGACAACCGTTGCTGTTCGAGGGAAAAGCTCCGGAGAACGGTTCCCACACGTGTGGGAACTAGTCGGGTGACTAGCGTGGGTTTTGTAATGGTAGCCTCCGCTGGGTTGCGTTGCGAAACGTGTCGCGGAGAGACGCCGCTGGGTGTCGTCTGCATCCAAAACCTCATAAGGAAATGCGCACATTTTTTTCATAAACTGCTTAATAACGCAAACACCACACCATTTTTGGCAAATTGTCTACCAGAATTTTTTGCGTAATGTGTCTAAAAGTAAATCGGCGTTTGTGTTTGTGGTTAAAACGCGATTAGATTACCCCCAAATCGCACACGTGGCTCCTATTTGACGCTGCACCTGGGCGTTTTTTAACTCACTGCGGAAGAGCCAAACCCTCATTAGGAAATGCGCACATTTTTCACTCCCTGCTTCATTGCTCAAAAACCGCGTCGCCTTTTGGTAAATGTGCGCTTTCTGTTTTCACGTTACGTCTAGGAGAGTAAATCGGAGTGGGTGTCTTTTGTGGAAAGATGTAACAAACATGTCGAAAATCAATTCCACGCCTGGATCCTGTTCCCACTCCATCATTACATCCCCGTACAGCGTGTGTGTAAAATGCATGCGGCACACAGTGCGGCTTTGTTGTCCACGACGAGCATGCAACACGTCCACGCAGCATGTGATTGTGACATGACCTCCACGCCCTACAGACAAGCGCGGCTGGCTTCAAAACTAATGTTTGTGTATAAAGTGAGAGTTGTGATTTTTCGGGCCTCTTTCAAGCTGTTTGGAAACGTAAATTGTGCAAAGGTGTTGCTGACCCCCACCCCCACGTCTACTCCAGCTGTTACTATGACGTTGTGAGAAAAGGGTGTGGGCTACTTTCGGGGGTTTAGCAGCCATGAAAGGAGGGGGGGGGTGGAGCCCCAGTGATGTAAACATAGATAAAAGGCAGCCCCCACTCTGAGTGGATCTCACAAGTGTTCACTTTCACTCTCCACTTAACCTGCTTGGCTGGATTGTAACTTTTTTTTTTTTTTGGTCTGCAGTTTGAAAATGTTGCAAAGCTTCGCCCAGTCGCAGGACTGGCTCTACTCGGAGCCGCTGCTCTTCGACGAAGAGTTCTGCCAAATTCTGATGAAGGACCTCCAGTCGCTGCCCACTCCCCCGCAGTCGCCCCCCATGAAGGCAGGCGTCAGCGGGGGGGCCAAGCCCCTCTCCAGCGGCGACCAGCTGAGTTTTGTGTCCGACATCCTGCTGGAGGACCACGACATGCAGCTCAACTGGAACTGCGCCTTCATTCACGACAAGGAGGGGGGTGGCAGGAGCGGCGGGGGAGGGGGCCAGCCCCGCTCCCCCTCCCTGGATGAGGACGAGGCGGAGAGCATGGAGGACGGCCTGTGGAGCTGCCTGGCGTCGGACAAGAGCCCGGTGGAGAAGCTGGCGGCGTCGGTGCTGGGCTCCAGCCCGCTGCTGTCCGACATGGACACCAGCATCTTCGAGGGGCTCGCCGGCTCCACGCTGGACTGCCAGAGCCTGATGGAGAGCCAGGAGACGGCCGAGGCCACGTCGGACTACTACTCGGCCGGAGGGGACGCGTCCACGTACTCGTCTAGCGACTCCGGTGAGAACAAATGTTTCTCTGCTCTTTCTACACAAACACGCGCACGCACGCACGCACGCACACGTGTGCGCGCTTCCCCTCCAAAATCGTTTATCTAAAGGCAGTGGGCGGGGCCTTAGCTGGTGACTGGCAGCGTGTGCGCACACTCCATCCATGCCTGTGTAATGACTCATGCAGACTTCTGGCATTGCTGACCATTAACCACACAGGAAGTGGTTCAACGTCGTCATAACTTAAATTTGTAAAAGACATTTAGATTGATTGTAAGTCGTGTCATTTGCTTTTTAATAATTTAATTTACAAGTGTTCAAAATACGTAAATTAGAGGAAATACATTGTCTTAGTTTTAGGATTAGAGAAATCTGTTTTAGAATTTGTAACTTCATAAAACGGACTATATAAATGCAATTAATTGGTCTAAAATAATAATAATAATGGTAATCTATTTTATTAAAATTTTTAAATTCATAAAATTATTAGAAATGTGTATTTTTTTAACATTTTTTAAAATTATAAATCTAAATTATGCAAATAAGATTATTTTACAAGAAGTAAGTTTAAAAAAAATTGGGGGGGACTTCTGTCAAATTAAAACAATATTTAAAAAAATTGTATTTTAGAATTTAGAAAAAAATGCAAAATGTTTAAGTAATAAAAAAATGTTGGAAATATATTTATATTTTTGAAATAATCAAATTATATTCAGTTAAATTATAATATCAATTGAATATAAATTTAAATTAATCAATAAAATTTTATTAAACAATATTATTACACTATTAAATTAAATTTTAGAATTTTAGTTTAATTCATAAAAAAAGAAAAAATAGGAACTCCAATAAATAAATGAGTGACTTTTGGGGGCTACTTGCAGTTGGATGTGCCAAATGAAAGTTTTGTCTTGTTGCGGCAGATGAGGAGGAGGAGATCGACGTGGTGACGGTCGGCCGCTGCCCGTCGTCCCGCCAGCTGCAGGAGGAGGAGGAAGAGGAGGAGCAGCGCCGCGCTCTCCGCCGCCACAACTTTGAAATCCAGCTGCAGCACAACTACGCCGCGCCGCGCCCGGCCTCCCCGCCGCCGTCCTCGTCCAACAAGCGCTCCCGCGCACACTACGCCTCGCCGTCCGCCCGCTACCACCATCATCACCACGCGTCGTCGCGCCATCCGGCCGAGACGGAGGACGAGGAGGAGCGACGTCGGACGCACAACGTGATGGAGCGTCAGCGGCGCAACGAGCTGAAGAACTGCTTCGTGCGCCTGCGCGACAACGTCCCCGAGTTGTCGCTCAACGACAAAGCGTCCAAGGTGGTCATCCTGAAGAAGGCCAGAGACTGCATCCACGACCTGGAGAACGGCGCCCGCCGGCTGCAGGTCCGCCGGGACAAACTGCGCGCCAAGCAGGAGGAGCTCAAAGCGCGACTGCAGCACCTACGGAGGCCCGTCCGCTCCTGAAAACCCCCCCAAAAAGGGGGGGGGGTGACTTTTTATTCGTACAAAAGAATTGACATTTTGCTTTCGGGAAGGACAAGTTGACAAATGCGCACAAAGATGGACATTTTACTAGACTTGACACACACACACACACACACACACACACACACATTGCGATGCCTTGACTGCTGACTGTTTGACGACACACACGAACGAGGTCAGTTCATGTTGGTGAAACTTGAACACGCATCACTTGTATATATATAAAAAAAAAAAAGTTTGCAATTTTGTTTGTGGAATTTCAGGGTGAAGCAGAAAAATGTGGCTGGAAGAGTCACAGAAAGGCGTACAAGCCAGTTGGAAACAGTGGCGTGCAAAAGGGGGGGGGAGTGGGGGACTCTGGCCCCCTTATCACATTTTAGCTTCACCCTGAACTTTCACCCCTAAGACCAAAATTGCAAAAGTCGTGTATTCAGGATGTCTTGTAGCCATAGCAACCAGCAACCCCTCCGCTGTCACATTTTGATGGCCTTCACGTCTTTTTTTGGGGCGACGCCCACTTGCAGCAATTCAAACATAAAAAAAAAAAACTTTTTAGGGGGGTCGGCATATGATGCTTTTGGGTGAGGCAAACTCATTTTATTTTTGGTTGATTGATTTAACCAAATATTGAAGTGGACCCCTCCCGCATATTCACTGTTTGGTGTACGCAAAGTCACACATTTGTTATTCACAAAATCCCCTGCTCATTTGCATTTTTAAAAAAACGAAACTGGCTTTTTTTCCTTCTTTTTTTTTTTTTTTTACTTATTTCCACACTTGTTTATTTTCCTGATCCTCATCTCTTTTCTCTGATCGCTCACTTTTTTGTGTATTTTTTAGCTTTTTTGTGTGTTTTTTCAGCATCTTTTAAATTTTTTTTATTCTTTTTATTCTTTTTCGACTTTCATTAAACCTTTATAATTTAATTATAAATGAACTCAGTTATTCATGGATTTTTGCTAGTAATGGGGTCCACTGTACAACATTTTTATTTTATTTTTTAAAGAGTTGAGGGGAAAAAATGCTTGTAATATTTGTAAAAATATGATACGGAACAATTTTGCCACAACTCGTACCAAAGCGAAAATCCATTTTGCAAAAAATATGTTGACACTATTTGCCTGGGTGGGCCCCGTCTGGCCCTGGGGCCTCGAGTTTGACACCCGTGCTATAACTTTTTGTCATTTTTTTGTGGCTTTCCGGCAGGAACACTGTGACCCTTGAGTTTTCGTACTTCCTCTTTTAGCGGCACGTTCCACTTGGCGAAATGTGCCGAGACATTCGCTGACATTCCCTGTTGACGAAACAGGAAGTAGCTGCTGTGATCCTTTCTGGTTGAGCGTGTGCTGACTTTTGGTCAGGATTAGCGCTTCGACTTTGCGTTCTTCCCTGGAAGTTGCTTGTCGAAGCAAAACAAAAAAAACTGCAGGGATGATTTCGAAAACCTACCTCCACCTCAGACCCTCCTCCTCCCTCAAGTGTCCACCTTCTCAATGGCGGTAGCTAGAATACTGTACAGATTTTTACTTTTTGATTATTTTTTTTATGTACATTTTTTATTTTATCATAAATTATTTTTGGTTGTCTTTTTCCCCAGGGGTTGAATTTTTGAGTATTGTAAGATGTTATTTTTTCACCAGCACTTTTTTTTTTTTCTATTGATGAAATGAAAGAATGAGAGTTGGCAAATGTCTGCTTGGATTGTCTACACACAAATACAATGTTTTTGTATTGTGCTTTTTTTTTTCTCTCAAAATTTTCAAGAATATAAAGAAGTTATCAAAAGTCTGGCTGTTTTGGTGTTCCCATATTTTTTTTGAATTTCTGGTTGACTTCAAATTAGGATTTGTGGAGAAAAGGTGTCAAAATTTGTAGCACGTTTTATACAAAAAAAATGCAACTCAGTGCTGTGCAATTAAAACATCCAAAATCGCGCCCCCACCCACGAGCTTGACTGCACACAGAAAAAAATAAAAGCCACATGATTGTTTTTTTTTTTTTTCAAATACATATGTCTTTTTTTTATAAAGACAATAAAAACTTCACTATACATGAAAATGTTTATTTGGCGGGGGGGGGAGTCTTACTCTACACGGTAATTTTTTGGGACAATTTTTTTTTTTATTATATTTAAAAAATTATTGCCTTATACATGGGAATTGTTTTTATTTAAAAAAAAGCCTTACTATACATGAAAAAAAAGCTTTATTAAACATGGTAATTTTTTTGCATAAAAAATAAAATAGAAATAGAAACCTTACTAAATATACATTTATATACATAAAAAAACGGCCTTGATGATTTTTTGATAAAAATAGAATAAATAAAAGAAAACTTACCATGGACTTTTTTTTATTAAAAAAAACATACTATACATGGTCTTTTTTTAAATAAAAAAATAACAATAAAAAAGCTTACTACACATGGACATTTTTTAATTTAAAATAATGCCTTACTATACATGGTCTCTTTTTTTTTTTGGGATGGGCCCAGGAAGATAAAAATGCAGCACAAGATTTGCCCGCTTGGTCTCGGGGCAAAGTGTGAGCGAGGCTCCTGCCTGCAATGGCATGACAATCGTGTGTTGTGCAACCACGCGTGGCTACGAACATGTGTGGTGTGTGTCATGTAGGTCAAGGCGAGCGTCAGGTGTGTTAAGATAACGAGCGAGTGAACGGATCAGGTGCCGCAAAAAGCCTCTTGATAACTTGGAGCCAACAAACACACCAAAACACACTTTGAATGAGACACGCACACACCTTTGACATGACAAGAACACATTAACAATATGAAGTCCAAATAAATCAACATTTTGAAACAAGCCTTTAAAGACGCATGTTTCATTTGCAAGCATCCTGAACAAACGTCATCGCTCTTTTTTTCGTCATTTGAAATCAAGAATTTGACTTGACGGGGGAATTTTGTCGCCACGAAACTTTCTCCCCTCGTGTCGTCTGGTGCTGCCCCTCATTTGCATCCACTGAACGGGTGACCACGTTTTAACCTCTCATCTGAGTGGGCTTCGTCATCGCGACGGCCTTCCGCCTTCCTTGCATGTGCCTGCGTCATCAAAATGAAACTCAACTGAATGAAGAAAGAAAGAAAAAAACAAAAGCATGATTAGGGTTTCAAAGTAGCGTTTCAAGCCAAGGTTAGGATTTTAAGACAGGGTTGAGGTTTTGAATTAGCAAGAGGTTATCAAGTTCAATCAATCAATCAATCAATATTTATCTCCGCAGGGCAATTAAAAGACATGGAGAGCAGCAAAGTTAAAGTTGCAAGAAAGTTTAATAAGTTTGTGTTTTTAATCCTGGAAAAGATTTATAAATCAGCACTGCTTAAGTGAAAAACACTTATGTCCATTTTTGTCATTTCTTTTTACATTGTTATGTTTTTGGGATGAAACTGAATGCAGACGTACCAAAAAACGTAAAAATAATAATAATTTAAAAAAATAATAATTCAAAATGGACATTTTCACATAGAAGAGATGAAATATGGTTTAAAGCCAAACTTAGGTTATTAAATGAAGGTTTTAAGCCAAAGTTAGGGTGTTCAATTAGGGTTTTAAAATTGGGTTTGAGTTAAGATTTCAAGCAAGGTTTCAAAGTAGGGTTTCAAACTAGGGTTAGGGTTCCAAATTAGGGTTTCAAACAAGGGCTAGGGTTTCAAATTAGGGTTTCGATCTAGGTCTAGGGTTTTAAATTAGGGTTTTAAACTAGGGCTAGGGTTTCATATTAAGGTAAAAAACTAGGACTAGGGTTTAAAATTAGGGTTTCAAACTAGGGTTAGGGTTCCAAATTAGGGTTTCAAACTAGGGTTAGGGTTCCAAATTAGGGTTTCAAACTAGGGTTATGGTTTCATATTAGGGTTTTAAACAAGGGGTAGGGTTTAAAATTAGGGTTGAAAACTAGGGCTAGGGTTTAAAACTAGGGCTAGGGTTTCAAATTAGGGCTAGGGCCTCAAATTAGGGTTTCAAACTAGGGTTAAAGTTTTAAAAAAGGGTTTCAAATTAGGCTTAGGGTTTTAAACTATGTTTCGAACTAGGGTTAGGGCTTTAAAGTAGGGTTTCAAATTAGTGTTTCAAAGTAGTGTTAGGGTTTCAAACTAGGGTTTCATATTAGGATTAGGGTTTCAAAAAAAGAATTTAAAATTTTGGTTTGAGTTAAGATTTCAAGCTGGGTTTCAAATTGGGGTTTCAAAGTAGGATTTTAAAATTTGGTTTGAGTCAACATTTCAAGCTGGGATTCAAAGTAGGGTATCAAACTAGGGTTAGGGTTGTAAAGTAGGGTTTCAAACTAGAGCTAGAGTTATAAAGTAGGGTTTCAAATCAGGGTTAGGGTTTTAAAGTAGGGTTTCAAAGTAGTGTTAGGGTTTCATGTTAGGGTTAGGGTTATAAAGTAGGGTTTCAAACTAGAGATAGGATCATAAATTAGGGTTTCAAACTAGGGTTAGGGTTTTAAAGTAGGGTTTCAAAGTAGTGTTAGGGTTTCAAATTAGGGTTTCATATTAGGGTTAGGATTTCAAATTAGGATTTTAAACTAGGGCTTTGGTTTCAAATGACAATTTCAAGGATGGGTTTAAAACTATCAGGGCTTCAAAGTAGGGTTTTAATTAGGGTTAGGATTTTTAATTTGAGATTTCAAACTAAAGTTAGGGTTTCAAAGTAGGGTTTTAAGGAAGGGTTTAAAACTAGTTAAAGTTTCAGAGTAAGGTTAAAATTTCAAGGTATGTTTTAAACCAGGGTTACTGTGTTAAATTTGAGGTTTCAAAAGTAGGGTTTCAAACTAGGGTTAGGGTTTTAAAATTTCAGGTTTGAATTTCAGGGTTGAGGTTTGGTTTCAAGTTAGTGCTTGGCGTTACTGCTGCCTAGATTGCCCTTCCCCCTCAACTGGGATGGCTGTAAAAGTCATTAAAGCAACCCCAGCGGCACCCCCCCCCCCCACGGCACTAGCATTTCCACCCAACCGCATAGACACCCCCACCCCTTCTGACAGTCGGCCATCTTGCTTGGGGGAAAACCTAGCCAGCTGTGTTTGCTGCCACTGTTGAGTCAGAACATTTTGAAAGAAAGTCAAGGAGGGAGGGGGGGGAGGGGGTCCCCCCCCAAAATACCCCACCTTCGACTTCTCTGCCAGTGCGACCCGTTTATGGGAAGTCAGACCACAAGTGAAGGTGTGCGCATGTTAGGGCGTGTGTGAGAAAGTGTGGGCAAGCGTGGGGCGACTTCCATGAAGACAAGCTTGAGTGAAGTGCAAAAAAACCCTGCAGCGATTATGCTACTGATGCCCTCACAGGTGGGCAAGGAGAGCCTCAGCCGTCGGCCCTTGTTGAAGTTGATGTGGGGGCTATCGCACATCAAACCAAAGTCACGCCTCGTCCCTGCGTCCACACCATGACCATTCACACGTCGGCGGCAACAAATACGCCACCAGCTTCACAACAACTTCATGTTTGCTTTCGTTACGGATGCAAAGTCCCGCTTGGAAAATTGCGGAAAAGGGGTCTGAAATGACACAACTTGGTAAAACAATGTCACCGCTGACAGTGGAAACAGTTGCTACGGGCTGTAAAAGTCAGCTTCTTTTCTAAACAATGGAAGATTAAAATAGGAACGGGGTTCTGATTCTCTTTTACGCAATTTCTTTAATTAATATCAATTACTACGACTTCTTCATTTGATACCTTTTCACCTGACGTTATGAGGTAACTGCAATGACATATCCAGCATTTTCTTTCTTGGAAACAGTGGCTAGTTTCACAGGAAAACCTTTTTTTTTTTACACTCTCGCAATTTTCTTGATATTGTGAGTGGAGTTGTCATGTTTAAATGGCCACTCTTTCATAGCAAAATATCAACTCAAGTAAAAACCTTTCTGAAATTTCAAGTAAACAGAACGCAGTCATCTTGCTAACTGAATCAAGTTGCTAAGTGATAGCCTACCACAAAACCAAAAAAAGTGTGGGATCTTAACCGATATGCAATTCTAATAGCAGAACATCTTTTTACCGTAGTTTGGTTTTACGTTGAATGGAAACTGTTCATATTTTTTGCATGAAATGGGGACGTCTCAAAGCATAATGCTACACTGATGCTAGTATGCTAACATGTGGCAGCGCCAAATGGTAACAGCCACAGTGCCCGGTTTGCCAAAGGATAAGCGCACAGCTGCAACACACACACGCACGCACGTATACACACACGCACACACACACACACACACACACACACACACACACACACACACACACACACACACACACACACACACACTGTGGTGACACGTGTTGCTAAATTAGCATGAAAAATGACAGTTAACTTCCAAGTTCTAATGGATGGATAGACCAAGACAGCTTTGCTGTCTAGATAGCTAGTGATAGATATTATAACATTTTTAATACTTCATTTTATTTTATTAACCGTTGTTACACATTATTAACATTTTAATTCTTTATATTAACCTTGTCGAAATGTTTTGTGTCCTGTGCAGAGCAGATGGTGTTGACTTCGTATAGGCTGACCTTAAACTGGGACATACTATTTAGTCTAAAAAAGTTCCTTCTCAGCGCTTTGTGCGAAAACACATTTGGTCCTTGAGAACAGAATCTGTTTTGAACACCCACAACCTGACTCTGTTTTCGCCATCGCTCACGGAAAAGTACCAGAGAGTATGTTTTGTCTACAAATGAAAGAGAGGAGGTCTTTTTAACTATAAGAAACCGTTGTGCACGCGGAAGAGCTACATTTGACGCTCTGAATCCCGCCTGTTTAAGTGATGAATTAGAGGCTGTTATTTGTCCAGAGATTCTCTGTTTTTTATTAAATCATTTTTGCAAAGGTGTATTTTTCTTACATTAAATCTATCTGCATTTTTGGAACACGCAAAGAGGACATAATAATTTATTCCTCTTTCACTAGCCAGCTAGCCGTCTAGCTAGCTAGATTAACTAGCTAGCTAGCTAGATAAATAGATAGATAGATGGATCGTGTGCGCGTGTGCGTAAAGAGGTCTCCTTCATTTGGATTTGAATGGCAGCGACATATGAACGGACTGTGACGAAATGTGTTTGCTTTTAAATGATCGGACTCAAGCGCACACGTTGCAGCTGTCGCCTATTGACGTGAAAGGCTTTACAGTATTATTTTATGACCCCCATAACATGCGTGTGGCATCTTTTTTGGACATATATAGACATATGGACACGTGAAAAGTGAATTTAGGAGAAAATTATTAAGTGGAAGTGGAAGCATACCCCGCTAGGCTAGCTAAATTCCTCATCTTGTGTTCGGGCTCTGACGCGATATCCTTCTTTTGCTCCGTTTTGTGTGAAAGACGCAGGCTGGTGTTGTGTGCTGCTGCAAATTTGGTAGGATGGCTGTGTGAAAGGGACGACGGACACATGGACGGACAGGTAGACAGCGAGCTAGGACGAGCAATCATCTTTGCGTTTGACTTCCAAATGTGCTCCCCTCCTGGTGATCTTTTGTTGGGCCCCTCAGCAGGGGGTCCGACTGCCACAGTGACGAAGATAAGGTCAGACGTGGCGTTGAAATGGAGGTGAGAAAGGATGGCCGGGGGGGGGGGGGCAGGAAGTCCAAGCGGCTTGAATGCGGCTCCACAGGATCAGCTGATGGGGCAGTGACCACCGCCCCCTCCCCCTTAGGAATGCGACCCGGCACCATTCATGGAAGAAACTGGAGTGACTCCTAATCTAGTAGTGGAGACACCATCCTGAGCCGCTTCACTGTCAGGCCTTAATCCAGCCCCAGGGGGGGTTTGGGGGTTGCAAATGAGGGAGCGAAAAGGTGATTTGGCCATTGCGGGGGTAGAGAGCGGAGTGGGGGTCAGCAGTTAATGAGCCCAAATCCTCAGCGGGTCAAAGGTCTTTGAAGGATCCACTTCCGGGAAACAAAGGGGTCTTGTTCTTGGGGACCCCCCCGACGCCTCCTGCAGAGAACCCGTTTTGGGATTCAATGCGGAATTGTCGCGCTAATCTTCGGCGCCGGCGCCATGCGTTAAATGCAATTAGCTTCGGCCAATCGGAAGGAGGCGTCCGAGACGTTTGAATGTCTTCACGGCCGCTTAGCATTTTCGACGGCGAGCATTTGCATGACAACAAACGTTTGAAAGGCGGATTTAAGACAACATTTGGGAAAACTTCAGTCAAGCCCTTTTCTGTGTAAAATTGGTGGCGGCATCAAGCTACATTTATTTGAATTACGAGGTTCATTTGTTTGGCGATTTTTTCTCAAAACAGCTGTCCCCATTGAAATCAATAGAAATGCCATTAATCTGTTCCAGCAGCAACAACAAAATGTTTGCAATATGTTTTTAATAGGGAAATATAGCGCTAATATTGTACTTTATAAAAACAGAGTAATAATTAGGACGCATGTCCCGGATGAATGGATAGATAGATAGATAGATAGATAGATAGAGTGTGTGCTGAGAAAAATTGTAGTTTCCCCGAATTGATTGGAATCCAGATGTGGTGGCGCATCTGCTTGAATTCTTCCGCTGTAACATAAGAAGAATGTGAGGATCTGAAAACAACGTGAACAGATGGAGCTTCAGACTTATTTCATGCGGGCCACACACACACGCACACACACACACACGCACACACACACACACGCACACACACACGCACGCACACACACTGGATATTTTACCAAGAAGCAGCCATTTTTTTCCTGGAATGTGTCCCACTGCCACCCATACACATCAGCGCCTTTCAAAAAGTGCGCTATAGAAAGTGAAGGGGGGGGGTAGGGGTTAGGGGTGGGGGGTTCCTTACAGCCTCTATAATGTGAGGGGCCCAAAGTGCTGTGAGGAACTCCCCTCACTCTTCATTATTGTCCAGTCTTGTTGTGAGCGGAGACCTTGAAAGTGTCCTGACTGGTAATCGCCGCTTGCACACATGATCAAACGGCGGCCATTATTTTGGGGGGGTACAATGGGCCGTGACAGCAGAGATGAAGGTGGGTGTGGGGGGGGGGGGGTCCTCCACACAAGAAGACAACAATAGGTTTAGCCCTCCCCAAATCTCATTTGGGGAGCCATCTTAACTAATCACAAGGTATCGACAATCACAAACATACGAGCATTCCCGATACTTCCTTTATACAATGCAAACAAAGGACGTACCTTTGCCTTTGTGACTAGCATACAATCCAGGCAGGTTGTTTCACATTTTCAAATCAAAATAATCCTCACAAATCAAATGACAAGGATCCAAAGTCAAATGCTTTTTTCACTGAGCCCAGAGTTGACCGCCATTTTGACTTGTGACGTAAAGCTCACAATTGTCAAGACTTGCCAAACATTCTCAAAGCAGAACGTCAACATGGAAGCTTTTGGATTCAACTTTTGGAAAAAAATCCCTCAAAATGTTAAAATTCTCTACAAGTGAATACTTTCACTTTTCCACATTTTCTCTTACAACCTGATCCCCAAATGGAGTAAATAAATGTTCCCCCTCATAATTCTACATATATTGGCAAAGTGTTTCATTGTTTTGTTTTATTTGCACTTCAACATGGAGTCCATTGATATTTTCCTTCAAACAAAACAATTAACGAGAGTTAAAATCTGTATACATTTTTTTAATACTATATTTTTTGAATATTTTTTTTGTGTTCAAGCGCCATAGTAGATATTTATTTATTATTTATTTATTTTTGACACTGCATTAGTTATATATGTTCACATTTTATTTTCACCTGATTATTTTTTAACAAAAAATATTATTGCTGTAACTATAATGAATGAACCTAATTGTTTAATTAAATAAAAAAACGTAAAAAAATTTTTTTTATGTTTTTCGTTTATTATTTATTTAAGAAAATGAATAAAAAAATAAATAAAAAAATTACGCACCAAAAAAAAAAAATACAGGACTTTTGACAATGCAAAAACTGGTTTCATGTAAATCAATATCAACTTTGTACAACACAAAAAAGCAGTCTGTGTTTTTTTTTCCAGTTTCTGAAAGTGCGTTTTCTTCTTCTTCTTCTTCTTTTTGTTTTGATGTACGCACTGCTGCGGGAGGCCACTGGAAAGAAACTTCAAGTGAAGAGAATATGAAAAAGAAAAGAAAAAAGTTTTGGCGAGGCGTCGACAGTTGGAAACAAACGCAATGCGGTTGCAAGCAAATGATCACAACCGATGCAAAACAGCTGTCAGTCAGTCAGTCTCACTTCTTGGTGAACTCACCAATTCCAAGAATCGCACATACAAGGACATGGTTCATGCGGTGCATGCACATATAGTAGAGCGTGTGTGTAACGTATGCATGCATGTCGCAGCACGTGAGGGGCCGTGTTTGACTGTTTGCCCCGCCGGCCAATGGCTTGGGAGGAAGCTCCGCTCTCGGCCAATCGGGAAGCAGCGTGCCGTTCCATATGGAGAAGGAGCAGGAGAAGAAAACAAAGGCGGTGTTGCCACTCAAGGAAAACTGGGAAGAAAGTTGAAGTCATGAAATACAAATTTGAATGGTTGAAAAGTTAGCTATGGCTCCTTTGCTAAAATGTTTGCTAAGAGAAGTTTTTCAAGATGCTAGCCGTCGTTCGGACAGTTTTCATAATGGTTTGAGATGTGGGCACTGTATGGTAGGAGTCAAGTCAGCTGTTTTTAAAACCACAACATAGCTTTGTCCTAGGAAAGGCTGCTTAGCTTAATGCTAACAAACGGTGTAAAAACGAGTGTGAACGAATAGCATTGATGTCTTATGACCAGTAATGGAGATTTCAACACAAACATTGGAGGCCGCGATGCGTTTCCACTCTTGTTTTTCCAGTGATTTTCTACACAAAAAGTCTCAAATGTGCGCAACCTCTTGTTAACAAACCGTGTGCACGCGCGCGCGTGTGTGTGTGTTAATATTGACAGCGCGAGGGCGTTTGCCGGTTAACCGCGGCACCCAAGTCGTTGGAGCAACAGCTGTAAAGCGGACAAACGCCGTGACAAGAAACTGTGACGATTGGTCACCTCTTTTGTCAACATAAAAAAAAAACCCGAAGAAGAACGACAACAGGAAGTTACTTTTTTTTTGTTCTGCTGCGGCTGCTCAAACCAAAAAGTAGTCAAATGTTTTCAGAAACAAAGAATTGCTCATTGGGTTTTAAAAGCAACCGCTTGTAAAATATAAACAAAGATGGCAAATCCAAATCCAGAAAGTAAAAACCCTGCCACTGTTTGGTTTTAGCCCCTGATGCTAGCTAGCAGGGGAGCTAGCTAGCTAGCACCTGGGGCTGAAGGTAAACTATGGCAGGGTTTTTACTTTCCGGTCCTGGATTTGCCACCTCTGCATATAAATATTCACAGGCATATATTCTTCGTGTCTGTCTCAATGGCTATTATATTGCCCCCAGGTGGCCAAGGTGCATATAGCAGAAGGAGCAGCACAATGTCCTTTGGACTGAATCAAAAACAGTTTAATTCTATTTAAAGATTATTTTTTCACGATGTACAACAATCTTACTGTATATCAATTTTAAGTGCTATTTTTTTTTAAAGGCACATGAAAAATGTTTTTCGGGGGGCGGGGGGTGTGGGGGGTGTGGGCTGGAGCGAATAATTTTGAGGCATTTTTATTAAGCAGTCGGGATCGTCATCAGAAAGAAAATCCGGTTGAAACGTAACTAGTAATAATGACTTTAAACAGTAAAATAATACTTAACAATATCTTAATAATATAATAAAAATATTTCCTAATAGTGCATAATGTGAGCCTTTTGACTAAGAACATAGACAGGCAGTTGCAACGGACCCCATAAATGCGCAAACCTGACACTAATAAAACCTCTCTAATCTCCTTGGTGGAGGTAATAAAGCTGAACAGATGAGGTTAGCTGCTGACACTTCACTTTTATGGGCAAAACACCCCCCCCCCCCCCACAATCCCCCACTTTGCTACTCTGTGCAGATGGTCTCCATTCCTTTAATGGTTTATCATACACAAACGACAAGAACGTCAACACGTGAAGTCCCTCCAAATCCTTCGTGCGCTCGTTTCAGCGCGCGCTCGGTCCGGATTTGCTTTTGCGGGAGTGACAGATGCTTCCGTTGCAGCAAAAGTGGCGATACTTGCGCGCAGACCAACCGCTCTGCGGGGGAGTCAATGCATCCTTTTACGCTATCACAACACACACACACACACACAGTGATGACTCAACACACACTTTCGTTTTCCCCTCCTATGGCCCCCGCAGCCTGAAAAGCCAGCTTAGTTTTTATATTTCGGTTAATCGTCATCTGGTGTCATGCACATAAGTAGGAGGTCCCGGGGACGAGCCGGGACACGCTGGAGAAATTGGCCTGGGAAGGATCGAACTCGTGTCCTGACCCAGCAGGGACGGATGGATGTCAACTGCTGCATTATGGATCGTTATTGTGAGGAAGCAAAGCATTTTTTTTCCCCCCGTCTGGTCGTACCGTGTTCAGTTTGGCAGGTAGCGAACACCTCTCCAAAAAAAGAGGCTTCAAGATGATTTACTGTCAGATTAAACACAAAACCAGCAAACCACACAACTATATCTCACAAACGTCTGTTAGCTTAATGCTAACGTACAATGCAAATGGCCATAGACAGGCTAACAGACCTAGCAATGATTTTGCCGTGGTTATGAACAGTGTTGTGCTCGTTATTAAAAAATAAATAAAAATAAAAAGTAACTAGTTACAGTTACTTCATTTTAAAAGTAACTAGTTACTCTGATGATTACTTAAACAAAAAAGTAATGCATTACTATTAAAAGTAACTGTTTGTTTTTGAAACAAAATAACATGCACTGTTCCTTTATGCTCAACTAAAGTAAATTAATGAGCGTATTTCTTCCCATGTCGAAAAACTCTCCATGACTGCCGAATCCAATACACGCCCCCACAATGCGTCTTCTTCGTTAGTACGGCAACGGCAATTCATTGTGAACAGGAAGTAGTACGGCACACAGCAGCCATCCATTCATGATTTGATTGTGAACCGCTCGTCCTCCTCACGGGTGTCGCACAATTCAGTTATTCAATGAAATTATTGATCAAGTAACTAACTCACCATATTATAACTGTAACTGAGTTACTGTATTTAAAAAAGTTAAGTGTTAGAGTATTAGTTATTGTAAAAAGCAAAGAAGATACAGTAATGCATTACTAGTAACTGCCCAACACCAACAACATGTTAACTAACTGTCAAATCTATTTGTATGATTTGTTTGCCTTTTACTGCCCCCTAGTGGCCAAGGCACGCACATGCGAAGGACCAGCACATGCCCATTGAAGTCAAGCATGAAATCAAGATGCGAAAACGCTTTAATACTTTATGTTCAATTTTAAAAAAAGTATTACAGTATGTTGATATACAAGACTGCGGAATATTGTTAAGAAAAAAAAAAACACGTTTCAATTTTTTAGATGGGGCCTCGACTGGCTTAATGGCGTTTGCATTCATTTTGATGTGCAAAACTGATTTGCGATACAAATGATTTGTGTAATGAATTCAACTAGCAAGTCAAGGTTGCGCAATGCTAACGCCAAAGCTAACAGATGAGCTCTTCTTTGGGCGAGCAGCCGAGCGTCGACTTTTCAGATAAGCGTCGTCCCGACGGGAACGTTCCGGGCGGTAACGTCGTCTCAGCCGCGCATGCAAAATCTCAGTCAAATGTGGACCCTCGGGGCCCTCGCGCATTTCAATGCGGCGGCGGAATTTGCTGCAACGCTACCGTTTACGCCCTGAAACGCTTTGTTGCAACTTGGACGCGCACGCAGAACGTCTCGCTGATCAAAGTTGCAATTTGAGGTCAACATTTTCTTATTTAAATATTATAAGCGCTTCAGAAACGGGATGGGTGAGAAAAAAAAAAAAAAAAAAGAAACGGGATGGGTGGTTTGCAGGTTGTATTTCATGCAGTCAACTTGTTCTCGAAGACATTTTGTTGCGCCAGCGCGAGCGAGTGCGTGTTGCCGCTGAGCGAAGGCGTCGCGCTTGCCGGCCGTTGCCAAACGGCGCTTATGTAACTTTGAGTGTACGGAACAGTCGAGGAACTCACTGCCGCTTTCCAGGGAATGTGTGTGCGCGCTCTCCAAAGAGAACCACACACGTCAATCTGCGACGTGTGAAAGGTTGCTCCGGCGAGAAACAAACAAAATCAACCTCCACTTTCATGAATAGGATACAAATAAGGCCCGAAAGCAAAAAAAAGTACACAAAATCACATCAGTTTTGTTCCACAAGAAAAGAATCTCGCACACGGCAGTTACGGCGGCCAAGCAAGTTCTCACGTCTGCCTTAGAATTACGAGGTTGAGGGTTCCAATCTTGCATCAAGCCCTGCCACTGGCTGGCGACCAGTCCAGGGTGTACCCTCCCTTTTGACAAAAAGTCAGCTGATAAGCAGCAGCTAACAAAACATTTCAGCTCTCACATTCGATTAGCAACGGTGCCGCTTGTTGCTAGGCGGAATTTGGAAGACGCCCCCCCCCCCCCCAAATAGGTCACTCTGCAGCCATTAAACTGGTTTCCGTGGCAACTTGGGACTCCACTGTCGCCACACAGCAGAGAAAGGACAGGGAGATGTGGCAGATATTTGAACACAAAGAAAAAGAATAGCTTCCAATTAAAGAAAAAATAATCATCATCAAAAGGAAATTTTGATTTTCAGATTTAAATACAAAAGTCAGTACTTGTTGCTAGGCAGAACTTGGTTGGTTAATTCAAAACAAGCAAAATACACCAGGCATATGCAAGCCAGCTTTATTTCTTTCTTCACTAACCATAAAATTCATACTGGAAGTAATAAAAAGTTGTTGCGGTTTTCTTTTCATTATTACCACACTGCCACCTGCTGGCTTTGGTAGGGCACTGGCCCAGTTGCCCCACATGACGACGGGTATTCGCATATCATCTCACTTTCTTGAAAATATTTCAATTATGTTTACGGAATACAGGATCAGTTCCGTGAACCAAATCTTAATAGTGTTGCAGGTTAAAGGTCACATTAACTGTTGAAAAGCTTGGATTATTTTTTTTTAATCAAACCACATATGTCTATATTTAAAAATACATTTTTTTTTTTTTTACGTTTTTGGGATGTCTGAATTCAGTTTCATCCCAAAAACATAAACATTTAAAAAATGAAATTAATTGATAATTGGCAAGTGTTTTTCACATAGCAGCATTATATATACAGATACGCCTCATTGAAAACCAGAGACCTTCTTTTCTAAAATTAAAATTTAAAAAATGAAAATGTTTCATGAACAAGTCTCAACATTGGTCTCATTTAGCCCAAAAAACATCTGGTTCTTTAAGTTACTGGCCCTCTTTACGCACACACAACCATATAGGGGTCGTAACCCCCCCCCCTCCCGCACACACACAAAACGAGTATGTTAAAACACCGAAGGAATTTGCTGGCAGCTGTTGGTGTCACTCAAGCATTTTGCATGCAGTATAAAGTATACATTCACACTCGCAATACAGGATCCATCAAAAGGTTTTAAGGGGGGGGTGTGGTGGGGTGGGGGTGCAAGTCCCGAGTGGTCCTGAAAAAATGTTCCTACATGGACGTCAGGAGGACTTGCGGAAGTCCAGCGTGAAAGTGCTGAGCTGCGAGGCCGATGAGATCACATGACTTGGAATGTTGCTTGCGGAATGTTCGTCTCCCCCGGGAGACGCTCCGGGCGCCGCGTAAAAGTCAAGATGGCACCCGGCTTTATTGCGTTTGTTTGCTTCTTCTTCATCTTCATCATCTTGTGCTAATAAATAGCGATCTTATCGCACCGCCGTCGCAAACGCCCCCACCCCCGCTCACCCGTGACGAGGGAATGCAACAATCAAGTCACAAGCGAAGGGCGTGAGGGACGTGAGCGAAGTTACAAGGGAACGACGCCAAAGTGGCAAGCAAAAGAAGCACACAAATGAAGGAAACATAAGTCAATGACAAGTGGCATGTCTTCTGGTGAAGAGGCATTACTTCATTTTATATTCCACGTGTCATATGTTAATTCACACTTGATAAATTCATATTTGCTCAAAGATAAGTTAGTTTACTGTGAAAACTCATGTGGAAAAAGTGTCAGAGTGAGACACTTACCTCTTTGGTGGAGCGTTATGATTTTTTAGTACTGCAAGAGCATCTGTCTGAATAGTGGAGCTTTGACATAATTCCCCTCTTTCTAAGTTTGGCGTGTACAACACGTTTAATGCGCTCCAGACACTTGAGCCTTGGAAGACATTCGTCTTTTTATGTATATACATACTTTTACATGCGTAATGATGTGTCTGTAAGAGCAAGGAAACTTCATAAAGCAAGAAAAGTACGTCTTTTCCTTCGACGTTCGCTGGCTGTCTAACGGCACAAAGTCATGTTTAGTGAGGACAACTACAAGATAGGAGGCAACAGATGCAAATAAAGCATACCGGAAAGTGTCAACGGAGACCAGAAAAGGATGAAAGTGAAGGACACAAACAGTCACAAGTGAAGTCCACATTAAAGGAAGTGGTCAACTCGAGAAAGCTTAAATAAACACACGCGCCCGCCGCACACGGCACGACTCAGCATGAAGGAATGAATGGAATACCCGGCGAGCTCTCCGATTGGCCGAGAGAGTCACGTGGGCGGGCAGGAATGCAACCATTGGCTGGAGCGGGAGAGCACAATCGTTTGAACTGGACCTCAAGCTCAGCAAAGCTGGCAGGCAAATTTGAGATCTCGGTGACTAACGGCCTTTCTTTTTTTTTCTTTCAATTTGACATCCGAATGACTAACAGGCTTTTTTTCTCATCTTTGTGGGCGTCGATGAAGGCAAACATTTTGTGACGGGAAAAGCACACAAACGCAACTCAACCGCTTTTCTTATTCACTCTGACTCACCGGATTCAAGTTATTACACATCACAACCACTTGACCTTTCTTACCACAATACTGCACACACACACACACACACACACACACACACGACCTTTACACGGCAGACAAGGACATAACAGACAGCGCAAGTGAAGGACACGAGCCAAGACTCGAGACGACCATGTGACAGCCTGACAGGCCGGAATGCTGACGGACCATGTGACAATTGTGGCGCTCCGCCGTCGGCCCACCATTCATTTATATACACACACACACACACACACACACACACACACACACACACACACACACACACACGCGCGCGCGCACACACATCCTGCAACTGGAACAACACGCCGGGGAAGTTTCATTCATTCAGCGCGCACATGTTTTTTCAGTGTTCATTCACTTGCCGCTGTTTTCACAAGCGCTTGACTACACGCGCGCGCGCGCGCGCACGCACGATCACAACAATTACTCATTGTTAATTAACACAGCCTCTTTGGTTACATCACTTTTGCCAGGTCAAAGTTCAAGATGACACAAAGGTCAAATATATCCAGTACAAAAAAGCCGTATTGTTTGCACAAATGTCATTCATGTGCCTTCAAACTGGTTGGACTTACAGTAGAAAAGACCCTTTGCTGAAAAGTATTTGGTGCTGCCCAGGTCAAAGGTCACCAAAAAGAAGGTTAAAAATCAAAATAAAACAAAGCGTATCAAGTGATATGTCCAATTAAAGGTCTCAATGAGGGCTTTTCAGGTATATCACCAAGTTGTCCATAGTCCCTCATATAAGGACACAAAACCCCCAAAATATTCTTTTGTATGAATGTTTGAGGCTATAATTGATGAGCAACAAAGTGAAAAATTTATTAATAACAAACCACACTGAGCGACATATCAAATTAAAGTGAAGGCTTTTCAGATCTATAATTGTTGTCCATACAACCTAATGATAATTTATGTCATGAGGCGATCGTTCCAGATTGTTCACTGACTTCTTGCTTTGTCATTTAATGACATTATGACTGAAAATGTGTCATTTTATGATAAGCAAAGCACTTTGTTTCGATGTTAGCGCTAAATTAGCACCCGCATGAGGAAATATCTTCATCTAGGTTTGAAATGTGCATTATCGCCACCTACAGGTTGGGAGTCAAATGTGAGCGTAAACTTTCACTGACTTGCTGAGTCACTCGCCCATAAACGCAAACGGGCCATTCACACCAAAGTATGGAATGGAGGTCTGATATTTCCATTTTCAAACGTTTTTGATGTATTATACTTTTAAAAGAAAATGAAAGATAAATCATGAAAACATGAGCTATTGTGTTATTAGCTTGTAAGCCAAATGCTATGCTAGCAACTTGAGGTCAAGCTAATTTAAGATGTGTGAACGAGGCAACTGTATAAAAATGGAGAAAAAAAAATCAGCGGCAGAAGCTTTTCTTTTTAACGATGTCTCCCACGGGATCGTTTTGCCTTCCAAGAAATTCCCGAGCCTTCGGCGAAAAGCTTGAATGGAATTCCTCGAGCGGCTTCTTTCTTCTTCTTTTCTTTTTTTCAATTTCAAGCTGTAAAAGAAGGCTAAGCAGCCGAAGGTCTCTTTGCATTCTCCACGCCTCGTTTTTTTCTCCCTCAGGCTCTCTGAGCTGCCTTCTTTTTCTTCCTCATTCCCTCTTTTCTTTGCCTTCGTGTTTTACTATTTTCTCCTTTACGTTACCTTTTCATCCTCTCCTTTGCCCTTCTATGACATCATCACGTTTAAATCATTTTATTAGTCTACACATGTATAGTCTCTTTCACTCGGATATCCAGCAAAATTGTCATATATTCACGTTTACCTTTCACACAGAACCCTGCAAAGGCAGAACATCTTAATAGACCAAAAACAAAAGCCTTTCATACAGAGATACTGCAAAATATGCACATCAAAGCCAAAACAGATAAGCCAGTATTAATTTGACTTTTACACAGAACCCTGCAAATGCACGATAGTTGATGAGCCATTTTCACACGGAGGTCAACTCTGTAAGAAGCAAATCCAGTATTGATCCTTCTTGCTTTTTATACAGAGCCCAGTAAAGGGCGAGATATTTAACTAGACCACATACATGGAATGCTTTCATACAGAGATCATGCAAAATTCTTGCTTGAGCGCTATCAAGGAAGAGGTGTCGTTTAGCAATTTACAGCTTTTACACAGAACCCTGCAAATGCACGATAGTTTATGAGCCGTTTTAACACAGAGATCAGCATTGTAACAAGCACATCCAGTATTGATCCTTCTTTTAACATAGAGCCCAGCAAAGACCACACACAAGATATGTTTTCACGCAGAGACCATGCAAAATGTTTGCATCAGAGATAAAAATGAAGATTTGGCATTTAGTAACCTATAGCGTTAACACAGAACCCTGCAAAGGTAGCATATTTTACAAGTCTACACCGAAGAGTCTGTTTAACCAGCAAAATTGGAACATCAGACCAAAAACAGAGGAGCAGTCATTAAAATACACCTTTGACTTTCACACAGCACCCAGCAAAGGCAGGAATTTTTAGTAGGCCACACACACACGCACACGCACACACACGCAAGAGCCACTTTCACATAGAGATCGTGCAAAATCAGAGCAAAAACAGAATAGCAACACTATCTTTTGCTTTTCACACAGATTCCCGGAAAAGCTGTCAATTTTACTTTCACAGTCAATGCATTATTCATCCATACAGTATGTGCAACCATTCTGCCTTTGCTGGGTTCTGTTTGAAGGGCTAAAAGCTGGATTTAAACGTTGACAGGTCTGATGCAGTCTTTTTGCAGGATCTCTGTGTGAAGGTGCGCAGTCAACAGTGTGGGAAAGTGTTCCATGGAATGAGTGAGTCACACCCTCGACGTGTGTGTGCGCGTATGTGTTTACATAACTTTACTACAATATGATAACAACCACACACACACTACAAATGAAGCTGAGGAAGCAGTATGGAACTAATAAGTGTGTGCGTGTGTGTGTGTGTGTGTGTGTGTGCGTGCCCGAGGGCAGCGCGGTTGGGCCATTAATGCGGCATCATTGATGAATGGCCATCACGAGGGCGTGTACCCCCCCGATCCTGTGGGAAGAATCTCGTGTTGCCACACTGCACTACGAGGCACACAAACGCCAGTTATACCGATTCGCGATTGATGTGCACGTGACACGGAAAGGAAAAGAAAAGTAAAAAAGTGCAGATTTTTCAATGACAAAAAAAAAGCATTTTTAAATGATACAATGTAAAATATATAGTGTATATAATGTATTTATAGTTTCCCCATTGTTTATACAATGTATTGTATTGTTTTTGAACAACAGCAATGAAAAGAAGTAGAAGAGGAAGAGAAAGAAAAAAAGAGGAAGAGGAAAGAAGAACAAAGAGTCCAAACAAAAATAAAATCAACTAGAACAAACTAAATGTCCCAAACGGATTGTGGTCATTTGTAAAAAGGCTTCCTTGTTTACAATGACAACGATGATGATGATGAATATAATAAGACAAGTCACATTTCCAATCAAATTAAAATAGTCAAAATCAAGTTCATCAAATGTTCATCTCTTATTTTGTACCTTTTACTTTGAACATTTTCATAATAATACTAATAATGATGAATGGGAATTATTTTTGACATCGTCATCATCATTAGTAGTATTATTAGAAATATAAAATGAAATCAAAGGAAGCCACAACTAAATATTCAGCCATTAAAATATTTTTTTATTCCCGATTATTTTTAGTGGTCGCTGTATAGATACAGTAGACAAAGAAGAAAAGAAAACGCAGCACACATGAAATATGGGCCACTTCCTGTGGCACTCCGCTCCCGTACACGTGAGCGCTTTAAGAGTTCTCCGAACTGCATATCATGTTTTACTACACGCGCGCACGCATACGCACACGCACGCACACGCAGCAGCTGCTGTGGGCCAAGCGGCTTCTCAGGAGAAGCTGGTTAGCATCCAAAGGCCAAGACGCCACGTCAAGCGCAGGCGGGATGACAAAGCGGGGAAGGAAAAATGGAAGGAATGAAGGCATGAAGGAAGGAAGGAAAGAATAAAGAAAGGAAGGAAGGAAGGAAAGAATAAAGAAAGGAAGGAAGGAAGGAAAAATGGAAGGGATGAAGGAAGGAAGGAAAGAATAAAGGAAGGAAGGAAGGAAGAAAGGAAAGAATGAAGGAATGAAGGAAGGAAGGAAGGAAAAATGGAAGGGACAAAGGGATGAAGGAAGGAAAGAAAAATGGAAGGGATGAAGGAAGGAAGAAATAAAGGAAGGAAGGAAGGAAGGAAAGAATGAAGGAATAAAGGTAGGAAGGAAGGAAGGAAGGAAGGAAAAATGGAAGGGACAAAGGGATGAAGGAAGGAAAGAAAAATGGAAGGGATGAAGGAAGGAAGAAATAAAGGAAGGAAGGAAAGAATGAATGAAGGAAGGAAGGAAGGAAGGAAGGAATAAAGGAAGGAAGGAAGGAAGGAAAGAATGAAGGAAGGAAAAATGGAAGGGACAAAGGGATGAAGGAAGGAAAGAAAAATGAAAGGGATGAAGGAAGGAAGAAATAAAGGAAGGTAGGAAGGAAAGAATGAAGGAAGGAAGGAAAGAATGAAGGAAGGAATAAAGGAAGGAAGGAAGGAAGGAAAGAATGAAGGAAGGAAAAATGGAAGGGACGAAGGATGAAGGGAGGAAAGAAAAATGGAAGGGATGAAGGAAGGAAGAAATAAAGGAAGGAAGGAAGGAAGAAATAAAGCAAGGAAGGAAGGAAAGAATGAAGGGAGGAAGGAAAAATGGAAGGGATGAAGGATGAAATGAAGGATGAAATGAAGGATGAAATGAAGGATGAAATGAAGTAAGGAATGAAGGAAAGAAGGAAGGAGGCCAGCGTAGACGACACATGACATTGGTAACAAAAATGCCGAGCAAACATGTAGGTGGAAAGGTCAAAGGTCTTTTTGTTGTTGTTGTTGCTCAGCATGGTGGCGGCTGACTCCCGGGGGGTGTCACCTTTTGATGCCGCTTGTGGCGAAGGTCGAGATGCAAAAGAGCATCAGCGGAGAATCACGGGAGGGCGGAGTCTGTCGTCGCATAAACGCAAACACAGGTTTGTTTTACTATCTTTGTGGGGCCATCGCATTGACATAATGCATTTCCTAGCCCCTCCCCCTAACCTTAACCATAGAATATGATTGCCTACCCCAATTCCTTACCCTAACCGCAACCATAACCCAATTCAAACCTAAACTCTAAAACCAAGTCTTGACCCTCAAAAAAGATGGTCTAAACTTGTGGGGCCCTGCAAAATGGCCCCACATGGACGGGTGGGCCCCACAACTGTGAAATCCTGCAATGTTGTACACCCCCCACCACCACACACACACACACACACACACAACTAGACCTCTGTCACACATGTGACACTTTCACACACTACTGTCATGCTCTCATGCAACAACTGAAAGGTTTTAATACGCACCACTAAAACACTCTCACACATGACAGACACTTTTGTATTCTTCTATTTTTTTTTTTCTTACATTTGAACAAACTGTCAAGTTAGCAAAACATGACGCTGGCACAGGAAGAGGACATGCCTGGACATGATCCTATCCGTGTATTGGGGGTTAGAGAGGGGTGGGGGCATCGAGGGCAGTGGATGGCGTGGGGGCGGTGGAGGGGGAGTGGGGGGGAGGGATGGGGTTGTGGGGTTAATCGTGATTTCCAATATGTCAACTTCTATTTTGGCAGTATAATTCCCCCGACACGCACACACAAAGAAAAGGACGCACAATTGTGTCCGGGCATGAACAATCTGGAACAAAAGGAATCAGTGGTGACCCCTGTGTGTGTGTGTGTGTGTGTGTGTGTGTTCTTGTATTTCTTATATAGTGGGGCCAACATTCCGGGATTTCACAGAGTTGTGGGGCCCACCCGTCCATGTGAGGCCATTTTGCTGGGCCCCACAAATTGAGACCTCTTTTTGAGGACTTGGTTTTAGAGTTTAGGTTGGAATTGGGTTATGGTTGAGGTTAGGGTCAGGAACAGGCAATCATTTTTGATGGTTCGGGTTAGGGGGAGGGGCTAGGAAATGCATTATGTCCATGAGATGGCCCTACAAAGATAGTAAAACAAAACCTGTGTGTGTGTGTGTGCACGAGTGCAGGAAACAATGGCTTCCTCGCTGTGTGTCATGTGCCGCCTCATTAATGACAGGCTTTGTTGTCAAGTTCAAAGTTCGCCGCGAGCGATTCAATTTCAGCCCGATTCAAAACAGATCGTACATCCTTTCAATAAAAGTCGCCATTTTCCCGCCATCGACTGAGGGATGCGTCTTGCGTGGCACTCATGGACACCGCTGCACGTCCCGTCCCGATCCATCGTCTTCCCACCCGGAAGTACTTATATGGGCACTTCCTGCGCACGCGGGCGGCCCGGCTGCTTCGAAGCGGTCCCGTTGGCGCGCACCAGCTTGTCTTGCTTCGTCCGTGTGTCGTTACGCCACGACAGCACACGCGTGAACGAGCGTGCGCGTGTGTGAAGGTCATGATACAAGTGAGCGCATTTTACACGCCATCATGAAGTAACTGGGTTTGTGTGAGTGGGTGTGCCTAACTAATGGGTTGTAAGCAGCAGCAGCAGCCGTAGAAAAAGCAGTCGTGGGGATGATTTTGAGTTTGTCAAGATGACGAAGAAGATTTTGTTGTTGTTGGAAGTCAAATGTTCTTCCTCCTGCTCTCATAACTTAGCTGCTTGAATTTGACCCCTCTTGACTTCTGTCTCATATCTTACGTTGACCCTTGACCCCGTGTTCACCACTCCCTATAGAGACGGCAAGTTCAACCTCCACTTAGGACCACAACTTGGCTGCTTTGTTTACGCTCTCCAAGCGAAGCCGTCCAGCCCGAGAAAAGGGACAAAATGACTGTAATGGACAATTCAAACCAAAATGGCTGACTTGCTGTGTCTTTTAGGGCATGACCTCTTGCGACTTTTTTGTGGGTCTACTCATGGCAAACAAGTTGACCAAATGATATGTTGCTAAGCCAAACCAGTTTCAGGGGCTGAATTTTCTAAATAAAATTCAAAAGGCAAATGGCTGTTGTGAACCAAAATGGCCGACTTCCTGTCTACCTTTAGACTTGACTTTTTTGTGAGCCGACTCATGACAGACACGCCAACCAACTTCCGGGGCCGAATGTTCAAATCAGGGTCAGCTTGCAAGCCGTTTTTTCATTTGTACGTCTTCTGATAGGAAGCACGCACGCACGCACGCACGCACGCACGCACGCACGCACCCACACACAACATGTTTTATGTCACGCAGGTGCGATAAGACGGCCGGTGGGCGCTTTTTGCAGCTGAGGTGTGACTTGGACTTCACATGCCCAACGACATTTTCAACAATACGGCGGTGTTGAGTTTGAACCCCTTTCTGGCCCTCGCTGGCCGCGTTACGCAAGAACCCGAACCATCAAATGGGCCCTTAAAATAACCTAACTTGAATGTGTGTGCGTGGAGTGTGTGGAGTGAAAGTGTGTGAACATGTGAGTGCATCAACATGTGTCAGTGTGAGAGGACGTCAGAGGTATTTCTGCCGGTAGTGTCAGTTAACCACACACGCACAGGCGCGCGCGCGCGCGCACACACATTTGTAGCTGTACATTTCCACTCGCTGTTGTGTGCGTGTGTGTTAATGTGTAATGTGTGTTTCGCGCAAGCATGCGTGTCGCTTCCACTCAAAGCTTCAAGATGGTTTGTGGATGCAAAATGTGTGACGCTTTGTTGCATTGCATTTTGCATTGCATTTCATTAAAAAAGTGCAATTATAGTCCCGTATTTATATTAATTTCTTACACTCGAACGAGAGCTACGTGTCATTAGCATTAATACTGTAAATGGTGGCGGAGCTCCGTAAGTGTTTCCTTTCATGGCCGATGTACACACGCACACACAATAAGAGTCTTTTGTGAATGAAAAAGGTGCCGTCGGCGTGTGTGGTTCCTTCTCCTACTTTGGGTGCCTGAACGTATGCGCTCCCTCTCGGAGAAATGCGCAGTTGGCAGGAGGCCACGCGGCGCTTCTGCAACAGCGCTGGCAAAAAATAAACAAACAAACAAACATGGCGACAAGTCAACGCTGTGAGAGGTCATTTGTGGAAGTACCTCCTGATCCTTACCTAAACTTAACCTCAACTAACCTAACTAGGCGTAGTCTTACTTAACCCCAAACTAAATGCAAACTATCCTAACGCGAAGCTATCATTAAGTCCGTCGCACACCGAGCGACACGGACTAATGGGACCGGACACAAATTCCCCAAAAAGCCATCAGAATTTAATCCTGCCAAATATCTTAATCAGAACTATATTTTAAAAAATCCCTATCAGTCACCCCTAGTAATAACATTGTAAAGAGCACATGTTGTGCATTATAATAGTCCATTGCACCTCCTTTGGTGTGTGTGACTTGTCCACAAGGGGGCAGTATATGCAGTCATGCGGTGACAAACAAAGAAGAGTTTCACAAAGGATAAACACTACATGTCAGTGAGCATTACATTGTGGCTTATCGGAGGCGTTATAACAGCGCCGGTCTATGGTTTTCCCCATTATGTGTTAGCATGAAGCTAAAAGTAATCTTCAATTGTGAGTGGCAATAAACACTTTGAAGCCTCATTTTGGAAGAATTGCTGACTCGTGCTTGCTGTTAAGTAAAGAGGCTGTGCAAATCCGTGAAAGCACAACAATTTGGAGACTTGACAGTGAAAATGCCATTTAGCAGTAAATGTTATCATTTTCCCTTTGGAAACAAGAAGAAAGTTTTGACTGAGTCAAAAAAAAAAAAAAGTTTTCCGGTGGAGCAAGTCCGACTCATTCAAGTTGCACTGAGTCATTTCACTCCACACGCACGCACACACATTATTTCCCTGTTGCGCTCACTAGGACCCGCCCCCGCCGCATCCCCATTGGTTGAGAGGCTTGGAACTTTGGCGCGCTTTTTCCTTCCCTCGTGACTTGCCGCGCTGTCGTCAGCGAGGAAGCACGATGCGGTACAAAAGTTCAGCGGGGTGGTTGCCGTGACAGCGCCCCACATCCCCCCCCCCCCCCCACACACACACACAACCGGCCCACCCTCACCGAAACCACCAGCTAAGACAAGTGAAACTCTTCTTCGAAATGTTTTTTATCTTTACTTTACACATTCATTTAAGTCTTTACACAAAGAAAGTCCAGGTGCATTTTTTCCACTCAAATGTAGATGGGACAAGGCATCTAATGGAGGGACACCTTTATTCAACTAATTGAAATCATATTAAACCATGTTAGCAGTAAGTTGTTAAACATAAGATTTGTGTCAAGCAAAAATCAATTAAATACGTAGCATGGCTTCCTGGAACACAAACATTGTTGGACACAACATTGCAAAATGAGCATACAACATTGTGGAGGACCACATTATGTTTGTGGAGTGTTCACGCAATGTTCTGGGGTCGGCTACACAACATTATGGAGCCTACACACAACAACATGGAGGATGCATACATTGTACAACAACCACACACCATTGTCGAGTGACCATACAACATTGTGGAGCAAGCACACAACATTGTGAAACAATCACACACCATTGTGGAGAGACCACAATTCATTATGAGTGCCAAGCAACATTGAGGACTGACCAAACCTTGTGGGGGGACTGCACAACATTGTGGAGCATCCACATAACATTGTGGAATGCCACAAAACAGTGTGGGGCATGCACGCATTATGGAGTGAGCATACAACATTGTGGCACAATCACACAGCATTGTGGAGTGATCACATTACATTGAGGGACCATACAACACTGTAATGCAAACACTCAACATTGTGGAGTGACAACACAACATTGTGGAGAGACCACATAACATGGGACACCAATAAACATTGAGGAGTGACAAAACCTTGTGGAGGAACCACAAAACATTGTGGAGCATCCACAAAACATTATGGAGCAACACTACAACATTGTGGAATGACTGTAAACATTGTGGGAAGACCACACAACAGTATGGAGTGTCAAACAACTTTGAGGGGCAGCCACACAACATTGTGGAGTGACTAAAAACATTGTGGATTGACTACACAACATCTTGGGTAGACCACACACACCAGTATGGAGTGCCAAACAACATTGAGGAGCAGCCATACAACACTACATAATAACCATACAACATTGTGAAGCGTTCAAACAACATCGTTGAGTGAATCTGATGGCCTTAAAAGACGGTCTCTCCATGTACACTGAGAGGCTTGTTTAGGTGCTGCTGTTTTGGTTAGCAAGTGGGCGCAGTAGTTGATTTTTCACATCCGTGTGAGAAGGATACACACTACTTGCTGTTTTTTTCTTGCTGTTTATTTAAGGGAGGCAGCACAAAGCTGACCTGATTCCAGTGTTTGTCGGAACACAATAGAAACACGACTCAAGTGGAAACACTCGACACCTGTGAGCAGAGCCACAGTGTGTGTGTGTGTGTCACTGTCGCAACGTGACGACTTGGCAATACGAGACGCCCGGTTGCCATGGCGAAGCCCTCGCTGAAAGGGTCGGAACGCTCTCCCGGGGACGTCTGACCCAGCGGACCCGTTTGGCGGGAAACGTGCGCCTCATGTGTGCGCGCGCGCGTGTTTACATCTTTTGTTATTAAAGTGTAGGTATGCCTCTAACCACAATTGGATCAAATATTCGCCCATTTTCACTAACCTTTGTGCATAATTGAGGTTGTACATCCAAATGGTGTAGTATCATACTGACAGATGTTCCTAATTATTTGGCTATCGTATTATACTCCAAAAGAGAGTCTAAATATTAGAAAAGGTTGTGTGTGTGTGACGCGGTGCAGGTGCTCACTACAACAGCCACAATGATGAGCTGTGCATAAAAACGGAGACTTTCAAGCAGCTCCGGTAGTGTAAAAGTCGGTTTTTGTTTATCTCCCACAAGTGTTTGCACACTGCGGCCTTCTGCTTCCTTTTGGTCCTGCCGCCACTGTTTGGTTAGCGATAACAGGTTGGTGGGGGGCAATGGGGGCCTGATTATCAGCTAGCTAACCTTGAGTTCGTTAGCACCACCGCCATGTGATAGTGGCGCCCTCGCGGCTCTCTCTGAGCTTCGCTGGACTGTTTTTATGGCAGCAAACACGACAAGAACACAAATGTTATAAAACTTTTATCAATCAAATTCATTCAAAATGTTTAAAAAGTCGGACAAAACGTCATCTCAGTTCAGCAAGCAAGATTTGACTAGTTTTTTATCTGGCTTAATTTTTTTTTTTTTTTACTAATACTCATTCAGCTGTGAATATTTGTGACATATCCAGTCTAAGTAAAAATAAATAAGTAAATTAATTAATAAACAAATAAATAAAATGAAAAAACATTTTTACATAGTCATGGAGTGTTGTATGTTAAGATTTTTTTTGGGGGGGTGGGGGTATTATTTCTTTTATTTTGAAAAAGGTAAAAATAAAAAATAAAAAAAAAATAAAAATTGTGAAGTGCTGTGAATACTTTCCAATACACTGCATGTGTATTCTTTTTTTATTTTATTTTATTTAATTAATCATTAAAAATATATATTTTTGTTGTCGTTATGGCATAATTTGAGGGGGTAGGGGGGTAATGATTTATGATTAGATTTATTTTTCATTATTTGATTTCTTGTTTTTAAATCTTCTTAATACATTCACAAAAATCACAGTAAATATTTTTTCATGTTTAGCATTGTGCTAATTTTGACGGAAATAAATCATTCACTTCCATTTTGACAGCAACATACAACGTGAATTTCTATGAATACTTTCTGATGTGAACAAACTCTCAAGTGTGGATTGCGAAGGTTCAAGAGTTGTCCCACTTCTCCTGAGTGACGTGACGGTGTGCTGCGCCCCCTACTGGTGCAAGCGGGCATGCTCGGCTGGTGCAATCTGGCTGCAACAAGCGCCTGACCAGCCAGATTTGTGCAAAGTCACCGTGACGTGGCCCGCTGAGTCACGGATCCGATCTGGGCCAGCTGGTGACTTACAATTCCAATATGCATGAGTGTGTTTGTGTGTCTGTGAGTGAGATCACTTTGGCTCCATAACAGGGCCGGAAGTGTTCCAACTCGAGGACCCGGGTCTCAATCTGGCCCACCACGTGTGGCCTACAAGTTACAATTGAGGTGGTTACACTACATCGGCTGTTTATCAAGTCTCTTTGCGGTATTTATACAGATTTAGTATAAAAGAACCGGATGACATATTCCATAGTTCTCGAGTTACATCGTACACGTTCGACGTCGTTTTGACGTTACGGCGCCCGTGCCTCGTCCATAGTCTCGTTTTTTCCGTTAATTTCAAAGGCCAAGTCACCCGACCTGAACCCGATTGAGCATGCTTTTCATTTGCTTCAGACACAATTGAAGAGAAAACGCCGTTCGACTTATTTGGATGAGAACAGCATCACATTCAAAGTCCACATTTTGCATCCATTGAACACTGTACTGACCTTTTGCTTTTCCTACGACAGAATAAAAGCTTTGTTTTCATCTGAATAGACCAACATGTCAAATCTGAGCAAGTCCGTTTGAGAGTTAATTGAGACGGGACGATGACATGATTTCAGGCTTTTGGTGACATTTTGAAAACAATAAGATGAAAGGGCAAATGTGATGCAGTGAAGTGATTATACAAGATGTGGACTGCATCACAACGTCCATTAGAGATGATTGGATGCTATTTTAAGGGAGAGTAGACAGAACCGGGCTTAAGATGAGTCAGTGTGCACGTGTGTGTGTTACCTGAGACCGAAGAGGTGCGTCGGTGTGGAAGAAAAGCAAAAGTGAGTCACTCCACCTGTTGTCATTGTTGTTATTGTTCACAAAGCAGACACGCCTCGGAGCAGCCTATAAAAAGGTCACAGCATTAGGGACAGCTGATAATGATGCACGGGAGAGAAATAAATTTCATCAGGTGGCAAATTCAGGTAGGACAGTTTGTTCATTTACCTGCTGGTTGAGAAGCACATGTGGCCAAACAGTGATTGCACAGGGAGGGCATTGATGGAGGGTTCGACTTCATTAATGAAAGCCCATGATTGACCTTGGGGGGAATCAACAATCGATGAGTGAACTTTCCTCTTCTGTTTGATTCAAATGTTCATGGGTCAGTGCGACCCCATCCATGTTAATCATCAATAAAAAAAAAAAAGAAAGAAAAACAAGACAGCTTCATTAGACTGTCAATACGGAGGGCTTTTTTGCGTCATTCATTTGTTTAATGTTGGAAAAAGCATTCATTAAAATTTAATGTGATCATTAAAAAAATGATTTTTTTATTATCAGGGAACATTTTATTTTTTGATTTGAGTTTTTAATGCAGTCTTTTGTAGCTTTTAATTGTTTTATATTTGATTTGCACTTTTTCAATTGTGGTTGAGCAGATTTCACCCCCCCCAATTCAACTCGGCATTAGGGGAGCGATTCATTTGGGCGAGGGGGGTCATTTAAAAAAAAATTGTTAAAAACTAAATAAGGTAGAGTATCCCCCACTAACTCACATGTTCACAAATTATTTATTATTATTCATTATTTATAGATGTATTTTTTTATTTTATTTATTTTAAATGTATCTGTTCAGAAGTCCTCTTTCCACACCACAGCAGCGCCATATCGAGCTAGCTACTTCAGCTGATCTCATGTTGGGAGTTCCTTGAACAGCAAACACAAGCGGCGGCCTCCATCTTGCCTGAATTATTTTTCCGATTGATCAATAATAAAGTCCATCCGTGATGCACGGCAGAAAGAACAAGCGGCAAAATATAAATTGTGACAAATGATGTTTGAAAGAGGACAACAAGCAGACGTTTTTTGACGACCACTGTCAATATAATGATGATGATGATGATGATGATGATTGACAGCATTGGAGGGGAAGAAGAAAACAACAAAGATCAAAGTACATTCTGTTGGTTGGCGTCCTCGCCGGGACGTTCCGACACAATTTTAAGCATCTTCTACAAAAATAAGACGTCAGCGTCATACCCGACGCAGAAAAATATGAACAATATGCGTGTACAGCTATTTGAACGGGAATTTGTACAACCAGACAGCATGAAAAAACACCAGTTGAACTGTAACCATGGCAACCGTGGCCGCTAACGAGCCTGACCACAAATCAAAAACTTCAACAACGTCCAACAAAGACTCAAATGTTTTTTTGAGCGAAGTCAACTAAACCGTACGGCATAAAAGAGGCACAAAAAAGTTGACTACAAAAGAAATGCAAGCCAGAGTATTCAATCCAGCCCATAAAACGCCTCAGAGGAACTTTTTGTAGAATTGTTACAATCGATTTGAGTGTGGACTGAATAAAAGCTTCCCTAACCCTGAATTAGATCCCGAAAGCTAAGAGCTCCATCATCTGGCCAAAATCAAAACCGCAACGGGAACATTTTTGAGCTTGTTCTCCTCATAGCCCCGCTATGACATCAAACAATAAAAAAAAGCACACTTAAAAAAAATAAACACAACAAACAGCTCAACTCTGAGGATTCTGTTCAATCCTAAAACTGCTAAATCAGCTCCATTTCCGCAAACTTATTCGCAGTCATCAGCTTCAGTCAACATTGAATTCTAGTCATAAAGGTCCGCATGGAAATTACAAAAAAGTAAATTTGTCTAAGCGCCATGCATCGCGATTATCTAAGAGACCCTACCCGGTCGGGAGTCGGGGGAAATGCGCATCTAGCACACACACACACAGGCCACAAAAAATCCTGGATGCAGGAAGTGACTCCTCACAAACTAATAGGGCAGAGAAATTGAAAGAATTTCCAGGAAAATTTAGACTTTCCATTTAAATTCAACGAAATGAAAAATTTAAGGTTGCGTAAGGAACTTCAAAAATTTTTTTTTTTTGGGTATTTTGCAAGCCAAAATAAAATTTACCAACTCGACAGTAACTTTAAAAAATAAAATAAAACAGCAATTAAGGTACTCTGATGCCCTCACATGTGGGCAAGGGGAGCTAAATTCCCCATCTTAATTCCTTGTGGATTTTCTTTTTTTTCTTTTTTTTTTTTTTTACATACAACATTCGAGAAATGTATTATGAATTTTCCACTTGTTGGCAACCCGACAAGCTTCATAATTCACGGTCAAAAATGTGATACCGATTCACGAAACAAAAAGGCAAAAACGTTTTTGGAAAACAGGAAAAGGCGCACAAATCAAAGACAACCAGCGTCTCAATTGTGATTGGCCGGTGGGGGGAGCAGAGGGGCCGAGCGATCGTTGGTCAGGGTCCTTTTGAGCTTGACGCTCCTGATCTGGTGCAGCATGTCCTTGTCCCCTCTCTCGACGTTGTGGTCTTGGTCCAGGCTGGAGAGCGGAGGGGGCTGCTCCTGACTGCCGTAGCCCGGGAAGGAATCCTCTCGCTGGGCATGGGAAACCTGAATCTGCGCCCTCTGCTGGTGGAAGAGCTTCTGTTTGTTCTGCTGGTTTTGGAACTGGGGTTGGATCTGTATCTGGTTCTGGATCTGGATCTGGGGCCGGTTCTGTTTCTGAAGCTGCTGCTCGTGGTGAAAGTGCTGCATTTGCACCTGGTGGTTTAGCTGTTGTAGTTGCTGCTGCTTGGCAATGCCGCCCTCTGGTGGAACGGTGGGCACAGGCACCGGGATGGGCATGTGACCGGGCACCAGCTGGTAATACGGCGAGTACGAGGAGGAGGTCGAGGAGGATGGCGGCAGGCCGCTTAGACTCTGCGTGGAAGTGAAGTGTTTATTGTAACCTAAGCCTCCTCCGGAGGTCACGATGAACACATTCTCGTCGCTCCCCGGGGTGCTCGCCCCCACGGGGACCTGCGGCGTGCAGATGGGGATGGGCACCCCTCCGCTGATGGTGCCCCGGCGGTACGCCGGCTTGGTGGAGGGCTTGCGGCGGATGGTGGCCGTGTGCGAGCCGCCCGTCAGCTCCGTCTCGGCCAGCAGGCTGACGGTGGAGGCGGGGCGTTTGGATTGGGCAAACTTGCGGTACTGGAAGCCCAGGTCAGAGTTCCTTGGGATGGTGGACGACTTGTCGAAGTCCGACTGGCCGCCGCCGCCGTGCGAAAGGTGGTGCAGGGAGATGGAATCGCTGTCCCCGTGGAGGGAAATGGACTCGTAGTCCACTGGAAGAGGAGACAAGACTCACGTGAGTGACGTCAGTGCACTTTTGTTGCACACTTGCAAAATCTTCAGACTAGCCATAAAACACTTTTAGCTTATTTTGAAATTTGTTTGCAAACTTGAACAAAGTTTCAAAAAAGTGACTTAAATGCTAAAATGCATGCATTTTCCCTGCAAACCAGGGAAAAAAAACTTTGGAAGCTTTTAGCAACTTTTTAAAAGTGGGTGAAATGCTAAAATGCAAACATTTTCCCTTCTAAATGATGCCAAATTTTGGTAACTGTAACTCATTTGCTCCCCAAAACTTACAAATTTATTTTTTTGTTTATTTTACTTTAAGTTTATTTTTATGTTAGAGCATACAGAAGACTTTTTGATGCAGCCTCTGAACTGAAAAGAACACTTAAAGCAATGGTAGTAATTACAAAAACGTCCGGCAGGTGGCAGAAGAGTATAAAGAGATCAACCAGGGCCATGTTGCAAAAAGCTCCTTGTGAATAATGATGAAACTTAGCTATATTCTAATGCTAATTGCTGCAAAACCGAAACATCAGTAAAGTTGTTTCTAAGTTTGACATTTACAGTGGAGCATAATCAGATTCTCCCTCATCTAGCACCATTGAGGAAAAATGGAACTGACAAGTATACTTGTCAAAGGCAGTGAATGGGTTAAGATTAGGGCAAAGAGAGCAACCGTGGCCGATGCAAACAAACACACTAACACAAAATGTAAACAAGGAGCTGCTGTTGGCCGCGACTCATGCTCAGATGCTCACACATACAGACTAGCCCTGCCCCTTAAAGGCTTACATCTGACACACAAATTCTACAGAAAGTACACTAATTACACGTTCAAACTTTTAAAAAGGGGTAAGATTAAGGCTGAAATGGATTCATGGCATTTCCATTCATTTCAACGTGATTTGAAATGCAAGCAAACAGAAACACAAGCGTGAAATGACACTAATTGACGTGAAGGTGACGTAAAGGGAGGATGCGAGCAGGATGAGGAAGCGTGAAAGGGAAAACAGACAGACGGACAAGAGACCTACCATAGAGGGGAGGTTCTCGCTTTACAGCTGGAAGAGAAGGAAGGAGTTTTTTTTTAAGCAGAGAAACAACACAAGACCGAGATGACGGACAGACGGATGGACAGAAATGCGGTGGCGAGGGCGCTTAAACCGCGCGCGCGTGCGTGCGTGACTTACCGTGCGTGTGGATGGTGTCCTCGGAGCAGGACGGCGTGGTGGTCTGCGTGCTGTAACCGCTGGAGCAGTGCAGCGAGTCGCGGCTGCTGCGAGGCGCGTCCGCCGTCAACGCGCCCAAAGTCAAGGCCAGCTGATCACGGGCCGAACACGACTGACGGGGAAAGAACAGAGAACAACTTTAACCCCGGATGACTTGCCGGTCCCAACCCGACTCGGATGTGCTTCGAGCTGAGGCACAGCTACAGTGTGCGTTTTTGTGTGTGCATGAACTACCTTGCCAGATGCAGACATGGCGCGGACCCTCTCGCCATGCTGCGTGTAGGCAGCGTACGGGGGCGCCAGGAGGCCGTTTTCACCGCCCATGCCCGCAGAAGCCATCTGATTGGTGGAGCCCATTGCATCCTGTCAACAACATCATTTTGAAGAACCGCTGAGTGCAACAAAACGACAATGAAGGAACATGTGCAAAGATGCCAAAATGCAGCGTGGGAACACAACCCAAAATGGATGACAATGGCTTGGACGCATTTGAATGTCGCTAATGGTGGCAAGGTCGCGTGGAATCCGGCTATCAATTCATTTTCAACTGAACAAATCAAAAAATTAGAAAGTCAGAAATAGTCTTTTTTATGTAACACAAAAACAAGAAATACCAGATTTCAAATTTGTGTCTCAGATCAGCTCGTAAGACTGAATTTGATTTGCATATTCAGTTGGTTGTCTGCGGCAGTTGGGGTAAAATGTAGCAGGCTACCAAACACTAATTACTAAGAAGCGATCAAAAATGACTTTTCTGAGACCAATACCGATTCAGATATTCACCAGAGTGAAATTCCAAGAACATTAATCAGAGGATTAATGAATTAACTTGTTTTTGTTGCTACATTAACACTTATAATAATAGCATCAATTACATGCATTACAGTGGACCGTTTTTCTTTAGTATATGACCTTAAAACAGAGAGAAAAAAAAAGATATATATTTTTTGAACTGAGTTGAATGTCATTGTCTGACTTGTGTTGTAATATCTTAATGTGAAAAAATTATTTGCAAAGGACTAAAATTGGCCAATTAATTGGTCTACTAATTACAGTATTTTCTGCTTAAAAGTATATAGTACATTTTCATTTCATTTTTGTGTGTGTATCAGATTAACTCACTCACTGAAGCAACCCCCTTCGCTCCCGGCTGTTTCACTGGATTTTTAACAAATTTTGCAAGGCCCAGAGAATATTGTGTTCTATTGCTATACATACAAACATGGAACCTACTAAAATATATATTAGAGTCTCTTCTTTCATCAGGAAAAAGAAGAGTATTTCTATCAGTTTCCATTTTGCAGCAATTAGCATTGGAATATTTCATCATTATTCAAAAACCTGTTGAAAACACTGGCAAAAAGAGCTTGTTTCAACATGGCCCTGGCTGATCTCTTATACTCTGCTGCTACCTGCTGGCCGTTTTTTGTATACCATTGCGTTAAGCGACCTCTTCATGTCAGAAGCTGAATCAAAGCTGTATGCACTTGCATTAAAAAACATGTATAAATCCGTTTGGGGGAGTGAAGGAAAATGTATTAAAAACGTATTAATACGTTTTTAATACATTTTACCCAAATGTATTAAACGTAAACGTATTAATACGTTTTTGGGTTTGAATGAGTTAATAAAAAATATAGTTTCAAAAAATTGTTTTGACTACCAACTGCAACTGAAAAGAACGAATGATATGTGCAAGCACGAGGAGCTCAACGGCAATACACACACTGAAGGCGATGCGATGAAAGTGGACAGCGACCACAATGCACCAAACAGACAAAAATGGAGGAACTTAGCGCGTCTCACGGTGGTCATATCCCGACGGCTGACGCGGCGGCCCGGCGCCAGCCGATGGCCGGCGGCGTAAGCGTAGCGACCGCGGCTGCCCTGCCGGCCGCCCGGGCGAGAGGGCGAGCTCCCTTCGCTGAGCGAGCGGCCGCTTTCGTCGCAGCCGATCAGAAGATACTGGGAGGAGCGCTGCTACACACAGGAGAGGCAGCGTGTCCTTTTGTGTGGGGGGCCTTTTACTTGAGTCAAACATTCGGGTGTATGCTATTGAATTCTCCCGCGTGTGGTGTGGTCCCGTTGACTTCATTTGATATGCATTCACAACATACAGCTAGAGTAGGAGATGTTACCTGGATGTGAACGCCATCCACAGCACAGCTGATGGAGTCCAAGGAAGGGACGTGTCGCACTGACCCAGATTGGTAGCTAATAAAAGAAAAGATTCATGAGCTTAAAAAAATGGTGTAAAATGGCATGAAGTTAGAGCAAATCTCACCTGCTGATGCTGCTTTTCCTGGACAGCGTGTTGCTAGGAGAGGCCGGTGGTGTCTGGTAGGTGTAGCTGAAATCGGAACCTTTGAGGTCCAAAATCACCTGAGGAGAAAAACAACAACAACTTCTGATCAAAATCAGGCCTCTACAGAGCCGACACATATTGAATTATCTACAAGAGCAAAATACATCGGTTGGCAGTTTTAACTTTTAAATTCTAAACTACTACTAACAGCAACTCAAAATATTCCACCAGATGGCACCAAAGTACTAAGTTTATTCCTTTGTCTCTAGCCCCTAGTAGTTTTTCAGCAAATAATGGAGAGTAGGTTCCAAAGAACAAAATGTGCATTGTGCAAATATACAAATTTAGAGATAGACTTTTAGATAGAGATAGATTTTTTCAGGGCCAATACGGATGTCAATTATAACTGATATTTGAAGCCGATATTCCTATTCAGTAAAAAAAAAAAAAAGTGGGGGGGATATTGACGTCATTTTTATTATTTTATGTTTTTAATACAAGTGCCTTGACTTTGTTATAATGTTTTAAAGCATGTTATTGATTTCCCCCCCCCAGACTTTTCACAATGTAAAAGTTTTTTTATTTTTTTTATTTCTTAGACCATAGATATCCTTTTAAATTTCTAACAAAATGTTCAGGGAGCTCCCAAGGTTGCCAGTACGTCTTAAAAAGTTAAATGGAAATTTAAACAATACCATAGCTCTATAGTTTTCTATATTAAAAGTTTTTCTTCCAAAAATTCTAAATACCTGATATCATAAACTTTCACATTTCTAGTTTTAATGTCAAACAAAAACAAAAAGTTCAGATAAATTTACCTTTTATCGCCCATCAGATTTTTTTAAAAAAAAGGCTAATACCGATACTTGCCAAAATGCCCAATATCAGTGCCAATAATCGGTCTATCCCTTGCAAATATGCAGATGCCGAAGCACAAATATGCAGGTGTTCACCAAACAGGGAACTGCTCACGTGGACTTGCAGTGTAAATGCAGCCAGAGGAGAAAAGGAGGAAGTGAAAGTGGCAGTGTTGTTCGCGTACCTGCTCGCTGGCTGGTGGCAGTTTGTTGGGCTCGGCTGTCAGCGTGGTGAGGTCCTCCAGGATGGTCTGCAGGTGGGTCACCTCACCCAGCATGTTGATCTCGTGGTCCTAAACGAGACATGACCACCATTAACACCAGTACTACTTCCATTAGCAGTGACACACACACACACTAACCAGCACTGGCTTCAGCATTGTGACAAAGGTGCAGTATCGCGCTCTCTCCTCTATGAGCGCCCGACACACGGCCCTCTTCTCCGTCTCCTCCAGGACGGCGTAGCGCACATTGACGTCCTGCAGCGCGCTGTCCAGCTGGCCGCGCACTGCGTCCTTCCCTACACGCGCACACACAGGACGGAGTGGTGTTAACTGATACGTGCTCAAATATTCACATTGGTAGGATTACAAATAAACACCAGAATGTTTATTGCGTTGTAAGTAAAGAAAAAAAGAAAAAAAAGAGTTTACGGCACACGCATGTCAGACAGTTGTCAACAGGGGGCAGTAAAACACAAACACAAACAATACTGTCAGCTGTTTCTCACATACTTGACTGACATTTTCCTTTAGTATTTTTAATTGTGCATCGACTGCTTGGCTTCAAAGTTGTGTTGATTTCAATGAAACACATTTTAATCCCCGTAGGAAATCATGCAAAGTGGATTAAACTGGCACCATTCTAAAGCCTTTATTTACTGTACAGGCAAAGGCGTGTCGCGTAAGTGTGAAGAGACGCAAACTGCCATGTAGCAAAACTCAAATAAAGTAAACTACTCAGATGAGTGAGAACAAACAGGAAGGTGTGATACAAAAAATGTTTTCAATGAGCCCCTCTTAATAGTAACACCTATTAACAAAGAAGAAAAAAGTCACATTTTCTAAGATAAAGTAGTCGTAACATGACAAAAAAAAAAAGGAAAAAAAAGTTCAATTTCATCCCTCCTGCTTCAAGCACTGAATGCTCTCTTCACACATGCGTTGGCAAGTTTGGCAACAATCAGCGCTTTGGCGGTCATCCGGGACTCGTAGAACCGGAGTGAAAGTCGTATACTCGTTGCCCATACTCCTCCTCAAATATAATCATGCAGGGATGTCAGATCTATCCGATTACGCAATCGGGGACCTCAGTTGAGTATAAAATAAGTTTAGAAAAAAGCAAGCTGCTTCCTATTCTTCATTCATTGGATTGTGTACACCATTTGTCAGCCATTTCAACAATTTCATCAGCAAAACAACTTCATGCATGCACACACAAAACCGGCAGACATTTTTGTTTAACACCGTCTGCGGGTGGGAGCACCGTGGGGTCAGTGGGATCGTTTTCACATAGCGAACAGAAGCTCAGTGTCGCTGCGCCGCTAAGTCTGCCTGACGTCTGGCCGCCGTGGAAACACAACACACATACTCACACACGTGCACAGTGTGCGGCTGTGACTCCACGACCGCAACAATAAGTCGACGTGAACGCAGAGGAAACGTAACTCCGGATACACTTTTTGAGGGGAACCCCCCCCCCAAAAAAACTTAACATTTAGGGTACAGTGGAGCCTGGTGGACCCACAAATGTATTTACAGTATCTCACAAAACTGAGTGTGCCCATGGTATTTTATTATATCTAGTGAAAATAAGTGTAAATAGTAATATGTATCAATAGTTTGTGTGGCCACCATTAGTCTCTATTGCGCAATGCTAAAGCTATGGGACGTGGCCCAATAGTAGATAGAGGTGCAACAATGAATTGTCAACTAATTAATTATGAAATGAATCAACTATTTCGACAATCCATTCATCGTTTTGAGATCTTGTTCAACTTAAAACTGTACAAATCCAAAATTGTACCCAAATTCTACCTGTCAACATTCAGTAAACCCTCCTCGAACGTAGACCGACTATCTTAGTGTTGAATCAAAAGAAGACATTTGCAAACATCTGCTTTTACTTTGGAAAAGAAAAATCGACATTTTTGCCCTTTTTCTGACAAGTTACATTTATGTTTGTGCCTTTTCTGCACTGTCAATTTAAAATAATTTTGTGTTTTTTTAGTAATGAGAAGGATTTTTTAAAATTCATCTAATCTAAAAAAGAACTGACAGATGACTAGATTATTAAAATAATCGTTAGTAGCAAGCAATAGTGATGTGTTGTATGTAATATACGATACCACTAGCAACTTGAATTAGCAACATACACGCAGATGTAGTTTCTCAATGGCTAAACTAAAAGTCATTAAAGTGAGTGTAAACAGCCTCCAGCACTTGACGAGAGAAAGCAACAGTAGCCCAAAAAAAAGTCGATGCTTGCAAGGCTCATGGGAAGCACTTTCTTTGGACGTAAAAACCAGTCCGTCTGCATTCCTGACACACGCGCACACACATTTACACACACTGGGGTACTGCTAGCCCCGGGCGGCCTTAAATGACATTCGTTCACTAACAGCGATAACAAAAATGTGGGACATTCTTTTCTCCTCAGATGCCAACAGGTAGGATGAGTGTGCTGTCTTCATCACCATTGTGGAAAACGACGGCCTCATGTATTTCATTCTTGATCATGGAAAAAAGATCATTATTCCATATGAGGAGACTGAGAGCAGCAACACGTACTTTGTGGAGTAGAATAAAACACTGTGGAGAACAAGAGGGGGGGGGGGGAAACCTTGCAGTCCACAAACCAGCGGGTGACGCCGCTGTGGTTCCATCCACTTCTTTCAAACTTGTCTGTGCCTTAACCTCGAGGCGACGTGCTTGGCTAAACGACTGTTTGGTCCAACTTTAATTAAATGCAAAACAACGTTTGTTTAGCTAAACTCCATGCGCCCCGTCAGGAGAATTGTCTTTGTGATTATCCCTCTTCAACAAAACAATGGCAAACAACACGACAAGTCAATGACATCCCAGGGTTATTCTTTGCACATAAATGTTTTTTGCTTTCTCATTTGACGCCATCTAAGATGACACGAGTAAGCATATAAGTACACGGTGACCACCACCTTTAAAAGCTCTCTCGACTCCTCCCATCATCTGCCACTCGCTACGAGCAACTTGAGACGCTATCTGAAGTGGTCGCACACCACATAATGATAGAGCGTGTCAACACACACACACACACACACACACACACGGAAACGTGGAACGATCCGTAATTATATTTCAGCCAAGCCTATCATGAATGAACTGAAGTGAACTGAGGCAGCAAGGGAAAGAAATTGACATGCAAAATGGAGCTTAGCGGCAAACGTGCTGCAAAAACAAGAACAACATGGTTGAGATGAGCGGTGGTGGGAAGTCATGAAGTACAAATACTTTGTTACTCGGAGTCTCTGTAAAAAGAAATGACTTCTTAATTGGACACAGCACAGACGAGTGTTATCAACCCTGTCAGACTTGAATGATGAACTCATCCACTCGCAGCCATTTTCACTGAAGCAACCCCCCTTCGCTCCCGGCTGTTTTACTGGATTTTGACTGATTTTGCGAGGCCCACAGAATATTGTGTTCTATTGCTATAAAAACATAGAACCTACCAAAAGAAAGTTTAGAGTCTCTATTTCTATCTGTTTCCGTTTTGCAGCAATCAGCAATCAGAATATAGCAAAGTTTCATTATTATTCACAAATCTGTTTAGAACTGTGGGGGAAGCGAATGTTTGCAACCTGGCCCTGGTTGATCTCTTATACTCTGCTGCCACCTGCTGGCCGTTTTTGTAATTACTACCATTGCTTCACCCGTTCTCTTCAGTTGAGAGGCTGCATCAAAGCCTTCTGTAGGCTTTAGCATAAAAAAAACATTTGAAACATATAAATACATCTTAAAACACTTAAAATAGAAGGTATTTATATGTTTTTGGGAGAAAATTAGTTAAATGAAAAATCAAGCCACCATTTCCACGCATAAATTTGGGGGATGCGTCCATTGATTGCACTTGAAACCACACCCTACTTAACTGTCGATCAAATACGTCTGCTATGACCTGTCAAATTGGATGCTACGTCATCTACCACCTTCTTATGCCTACATGTTTGAGCCACGAAATCTCATCTGAAAGGGAATGGCTGAAATTCCATTGGGTCATCGCGGGGCTTTTCCACGACAGTACAACGAGAAACTCTAAAGCAGCCACAGCAGTACAAAGCTCTCGGACATTTAACAAAAACAAAACAATGCCCCATCACTATTCTCCCAATCTCTGCGTGATATGCGCCCACTCATGGCTGACAATGAGGCGTTCTAAAGCAGCCACGAAGGGAATATGCAGTTAAGGGGTGTGGGTATAGCTAGCTAGCCGCCTAACTAACTGCATGTCGTAATTAAGCCGGATTTCCGAAGTTCTTCTACTTAAGTACAGAAAGTGAGAACACCTCTGCTGATGTGTGAGTTTCTGTAAAAAATACAACCATAACCCACTGGATTATTTTTTAAAGCAGGTATTGAGAATCTCCATTTGCAGTCCTATCGATCAATTCCTCTGGTAGATCATAGCTTGCCCAACCCTGCATTAAATCTACTCCGGCACAAATGGCCATCACTTAGTGTTTATTTGATTTCCCTTTCCAACATGACTGATGGAATGTGTGTGCAAAGTCAAATGGGCAAAAGAAGCAAAACAAATAAACAAGTCCAGAGATGTAAAAAAAAAAAAAAGCGCACGAGTGGGGTTCACCCTGGGAGAGTCTGAAGTGTCACTCAGCGGTTATGTGATGTGTTTACAAACCAACTTGTGCGTGTGTGTGTGTGTGTGTATAATCGGGTTTGCGGAGGTGAGTTTGAACATGTGTTCGGGCGTTGCCTCTCATGCTGTAAAAGGCCGTAGGCAGTCTTGGCTGCTGCCAAGTGGTAATCTCTGGTCTTGGGGATGGCGTGGCCAGGTGTTGCCATGGCAGCCACTGGGTGTGTCACAGGAGACTCCTACCATGTAGACATTTAGCAAACTATAGAGAACAAATGCTCTATCGACGACCTCACTCCTACTGTACCTTTCTGAATGTGTTTTTTTAATGATACGTTACGATACGCTAATTATTTAGCAGAGCCTCCCAAAAAAACAAAAAAGACTTTTGTGTGTGATCTACATGAGCATAGAGTCAATGTCAGCTTTCCGTCTTTCTTTATTTGGAAGCCTCTCACACATTTACGGTACGGTTTGTGCTTTTCACGTAATTTGAGGAGGCCATTTTGTATTTACATTCAGTGTATGACTCAGTATGAGTTTCTAAAGATGCCTCATGAAGTTAAACAAGCTGTGCCTCCATCTTACCTTTCTTCACCTTCTTCTGCAGTTTGACGGTATCGGACGACTTTTTCTTGATATCCGCCCTCGCCTTTTTATACTCTGAGACAAGGGAAAAAAAACATGTGAAGGAGGCATTGCGCAGTGGCGTTGGCACGTCCTACGTGTCCAAGCTGGCAAACCTTTTGCGTGATCTTTGTCCAGCTGACTGGCCGCTTTTCTCCACTCCTCCATCTTCATCTCTAACGGCGTGATGAGACTTTCCGAGATTGCACTGAGAGGGGGAGAGAAAAATGTGACTGAATGTCTTGAATGAATCGCATGAAGCTCACTCTTGTGGCATGCGCGTTAAAGATTGAGGTTTCCCTTAAAAAAAAAAAAAGGCTCTACAGCCCTCGCACACTGTATGAATGTCTTCTTGTGATTGAAGCTAGAACAACAACAAATCCAAGTTCCCAGCTCGGAGTCATCACCGTCTGGCGTTCCCACACTGAGATAAAAGGTGTCATTAGACGCACTTTCATGTCTCCTTCTTCCCCTTCAGGTACATAAATGCATCACCCGCCGCCTGCTGCCGTCTGTTGTGCACAAACGCATGCGCACACGTGTGTGTATGTGTCTTACGTGGTGAAAAGTTTGAGTTTGGACTCAATGCTGCGGTGCCTCATACACATCCTGGTTAGAGCCGAGCCAATCTCTTTGGTAGCACCTGCAAAACAAAACATGCAACAGTCAGATGCTGATCTTAAGTCACCTTTTGAAAGGAGTTTTAAAAATTGCTTCTCAATGAGGCTGTGGTTCAATGACTAGTCGAGTGAATCCTAACGACGTCCACCCAAGAAAGTTGATAATTGTCTATACAGGTTAGGGCTGATGTTGAATGAGTTAATTAAAAACTAAGTAATTGGTTAACAGTTTTTGTTTTAATGGTGCGCTTTTGCCCAAATGGAGGTAAAGTATGCAATTATCTTCCAATGACACAACATAATGTAATGCCAATTATTTTATGGTCCTCAAGATAAGGCTTGCAGGCGGCAGTTTGAGAACTCATGCTTTGGTGTTGAAAAAAATGGAGGTTTCACTGCACTATATAGTATATAATAAGTAATAACCAAATGTGGCTAAATAATTGGTTCATTGTGTTAAGTAACAACTCAAGTGCGGCGCAGCCTTTCAGTTTTCAGGGTAACAACAATGGAGGATTGTGACGGCATCTTAGTGCAATTAACTCAAGTGATTTATACACAACTCCAGGAAATACATTCATGGGAAACATACAGTATGCTGGCACGCGATTTTTTATGAAGTCTGAACGAAATGGGAGGCGCCAGCAAAAACAGGAAGTGATGTAAGCAAGTGCAGTACAACTTCCTGCATTTGTCATTCATAATCTTTCTGCATGCGCACGCAAACCGTACACAAAGCCCGGGTACAAGGTGTGTCGAGGCGTGTTTGCGTTATTTGCCTTTTCCTTCCTGTTGCACTGCAGCCATCAAAGTGTCTGCCGCCGTATAACGTTTTGTGAGCGTGTTCGAATCCTGTCTGGTACACAAAATACATTTTCCGCTCGAGGCAATTAAAACAAGCAAACCTAAACCCCTCACGATGGACAAACACCGATCTGCTTAATGGAACTGGATGGAAAAGTGAAAGGAAAATAAGCTGTGCTCGTCATTTACAATTTCCCTCCTGAGAGGGAAAGACAGAGGACAAACTGTTCAGCGGCCTCACCGAAGCAACATTTTTCCGGCCTCACTCTCTCGCCGCTCATAATGCGACTCATTCAACAGCAGCTTGTCCAGGTGTGTGTGATGTGAAACGTGTGTAACCGTGGCAATGTGCCCCATACCTCGCCGACTGGTCACCGTGACAACAGTTTGAGTTTGAAAGAGTGACAACACAACACAACACTTCATCAATCTTCCTGTCTGCTTGTATTGATCCACTTATTGATTCATTGACCAGCTTGTCAGGATGAGGCAACCACCGGCCTTCAGTCACTGACCTTCGGAAACTTCCATAATGGCCCGTCAGCACCTTTGTGTGTGTGTGTGCGCTTAGAGAAAAAAAAAAACATGATGCCAAAGACGTCAACTGTTCCTTGGTTGCCATGGTGATGAGTCACACGGGGGCACCACAGACGGGAAGGAAGGAGGACACTTTTTTTTTTTTAATCAGCTGATGATGACAACACTTGTGTAATTTAGTACATTTTGTTTTGAAATCTTTTGGTGCCTGCAATCTGCCCATACCAGTCATTTTTGACATAAGAAACCCTGGAAAGCCGCGATCACTTTTTGGGGGCCGTACAACGATTTGATTGGGAGGCCATTTGCTTACGCTGTTTTCAATCAAATTTTGAATTCTTGCTGAATTTTTGTGGGGAAAAAGTTGACGGCCAAATCATTCACGTTCCAAAGGTCCAATGTACTGTACAATTTGTGGTCATTTGCATTTTTCTCTCACATATTCACAGAATCTCTATATCTCTTTCTGCAACACCCTAGTATGCCACGAAAGCCTCAGGCTAATAGGAAAGTAGTAATTCCTGCCTAGGAAATATGATGAGTGGCGAAAATCTTTTTGAGCATGCTTAGCCTGGCTTATTAGGAAAGAGTCTTTGGAATGTGTTGCATTTTTATTCAAAATCACATCATCTGTAAGCAATTTGTTGTTAAGGTAAATGTATTTGGATGAGTGTTTTTGGCCCATTTACAGTTTAAATATGGGCCTTCTTGTGTTGAAAGCATTTGTCGCGGTCAGACATGCGACCATGGTGCATCAAACAGTTAAGTCGGTGTGTGGACGGAACCGTTGCTTGGTTTTGTGGAACGTAGCAAATTGAATAAAACGCCTGATCATCTGCTACGACTCCGATGCTGGCAACTTTCCCTAATTGAATCCAATCTCGACAACAGTCTGGTACCATCGACCAACACACACAAAAGCAGCTCAGGGTCACAAGTGACATCATCCAGCGTGAAACAGACACGGCGACGCCTCGCGGCTACTATTTGTGGCCACAGATCAATTGTGTGTCAATCAATTATGTGGCACTGGCTCACACTATGTCCACTTAGTGAAGGCAATGAATGGCATACAAGAATACAACACGCTATCAACGTGGTGAAATCACAAGAGTTAAAAATCTTCAATCAGTAATGAAAGGTTCCTCGTACCACCAATCCTTGAACTGTATTCTATTGAGTATCCCATCGACTGTAGCAGTATTCAGATAACGATACATATATACAAACCTTGGGATCAACCACCTAAACATTCCACTGTAGTATCTGTGACTTTTGATTGTGTATGGTTTTAATAGGCGGGGCCTGCTCTGGTGAGTGACGTGGGCGTCAACAAATCCAAAATTGGTTAGCTGTTAGTCTGTGTTTGGCTATTAGGCGTGAGTTGCAACAATCGGCAGCTCGTAATCTGCTTCCCATTTGCAATCTTGTTACGTTCTCGCAAAATTTATTTTAAAATAAAGCTATTGAGAGCAACGGGGGCTCATTTAAAAAAAAATTCTACTCACTACTAAGTGAGTTTGGTGGGTGATCGTGTTCGGGAATCCACCCATCCATTATCTGAACCGCTCATCCCTAAAATAGATTTCACCAGTTTACTTGCAAAAAACTGCCAAGTTTTCAGGTATTGCCCTACACCCCCCACCCCACCACACAAACAAAAGCAACATAATAACACAGCAATTCCAAGAGGAGACAAATAATAAACTGATGCAGAAAAATTACAACTTGGCCATTACCATGGCAACCACCCACCGAACACACACATCTCACCTGTTCTGAATCTCAAACAAACACACACGCACACACAAATAGTTGCCTGCGGGTGCTATAAGGGGAAGAATTTTAGAAAGGAACAAAACAATTAAGTGCTCAGCATATGTGTGTAAGAATGTGGCAGTGGATGGACCACCTCAGGAAACACTCAACTAGAAAATGCACTACAGTCATTTCTGGACTACAAGTCGCTACTTTTTTCACTTGCATTTGACCCTGCGGCTAATACCAAGGTGAGGCTTATCCATCAGATCACAAGAGGGCGCACTATAAAGTTAGCGCAAGAGCGTCAAGGCAGAGCAAAACAAACCAAGTGAGCCCAAATACAGTAGGAAAGAGAACGAGAGCGAGACAATTTGCACCATCATTATGGAAAAGAAAGTGCGGCAACATGAAAACACTTGCGGCTTACAGTCGGGTGCGCCTTGTAGTCCAGAAATTACTGTACGCACTAGTTTGGTACGTAACGTGACAAAAAATAGGCAAAATTCCATGCAAATAGTGGGAATTGGCCGGATTACTTCAGCCAATCATATGATGTTGCACACGTCACATGTTGAGATGGTGGGATCCCCATATCCCCCCCCCCAAAAAAAAAAATTATAATAGTTGTCAGAATGTGTTAACTTGCGCCCTTGTTCAAAGTCAGCTGTTCCATTGCTATCGGGCAAACTCACTCGGGCAAAGCAGCTGACGAGCTAAAGTAGTAGCCCAGGGAATGAAGGAGGAGGCAGCTGTCTAAACACACACACACACACACACACACACACACACACACACACACACACACACACACACACACACACACACACACACACACAGGTGGGGGAATGTGCTCAGTCAACATGTATACACGCGTGAAGGCCCCCTTTATCCCGGCTAACACTTAGCTAGCGGCTAACAGATGGCGGCGGTTCTATTTTGCGAGCGGCGCTGAAGCAGATCAGTCGGCGGGAACGGATGAGATCTCCTTCATGGTTAAGATTTGGATGCCGAAGGGCACAGCCGCAAGGTTGAAGACGCGCTATTTTTTGACCCGGCAGTCATGTACGTTGTAATTGTCCACTCTTGTGTTCCAGATGAAAAGAGGTTTCGAACACAAGGTAAAACATGGAAAATTATTAAGTATCCTAGATGGAATTGTTGCTGTTATGGTCAATCATAGTTATAGATGTTTGACAGATTTAACGAGCAGCCCACAAATTTTGGGCTTCAGACGGGAGCACGCAGGTATGCTGTTGGTAAGTGTGAGACCATGGATTCTGTTCAATCATGGATTCCGGCTGTCTTGGTGGTCGGGACAAAAACCTTGAATTCAATAAAATGTCTCTCGTGGAATCCAGTAGACTACGTTTTATCAACTGTCCAAGAAAATATAAAACATCAAGTGAATTTAGCTTGTGAATCAGCGAAACAAAATGCTTATTTTTACAAGAACGTCAGCATATTGTTCTACTTCATTTTCCTTGTGTTGGATTGTTCTATCTCGTGATGCTATGAGCATGGGCTAAAAAAGTGTCTTTAAGGTAGCTCTCAGCCTTCCAGTGAAGGACGCATGCTGTCCAATGTGATGTGACCCATGCATGCGCCTCAAGACTGTGTTTTCTTCACACGAACACGTGTCTTTAAAAAAGAAAAAGAAACAAAAGACTCCTTTGTTCTTTGCTCATAATGATCAAGACTGATGATTCTTTCAAACCCCAGCAAGGATATTATGCCGCTTATTATGCACATGCAAACGTCTGTCCTTAGAAAGCATATAAACGTCCTGGCATCGAAGAGGACGCCCAGCATGTCTGTGAAACTCAGGTTTGTAAACTTAAGATACTGTAGTTGACTATCGGATCCCTGTAGATGGCGCTGTTGCATTGTTTTGAATTTGAAGTTGAAATTGGGGTACCGGTACGGTAAATCTCAGCTTGTCACGTCTGAGGTAGAGAAATGCCAACACATTGGAAGTCGGCCACGTTTAGGCACAAAGCACTTCTACACCGTATGGATGGTACAAAAAGAGTGCGTGCAGAATCATTTTTGCCATCCAAAGCTCTCTATCATGGTTTTATATATATATATGTATGTATATATATATATATATATATATATATATATATATATATATATATATATATATATATATATATATGTTAAAATGCTGTTAAATGGCTGGCAATGCTGTGATCTCTAATTTGAGAATGGCTTGCAGCGAATGAGCAGAAAATAACAGTGATTGGGCTTGTGTGTAAAATTAAAATGTACAACCTTTACAGGTGAACTTAATTTGACCATCAGTGAACCTTGGAGTACACATGTCCAGTAGTTCAACGTTTCACTTTACTTATTGCACAATTTGCTGTCGTCCAAAAAGCAGATGAACGAGCCATGAATATTTACAAAGGACGTCCACTTCTATGGCTTTTTGTGACTCTTCCAGGCTCTCGGTTGCACTCTAAGCTCAGTGGCCACTTGACTTCCTGTTTGAAGCCACACAATGTCGCGGCGCTGTTGATCCATTGTTGGGTGTCATTTTGGTCTCATGACATCAAAATGTGTTGAGAACGCATGTCATTTACCCTGAATGCGGAATATGCCAAACTTTTTGTGCATAATCTATAAGTGATGGCATCCCATTGCATTTGGGGAACGAAAACAAACATTTTCTATAATTGGACCTATCAAGTGTTTACTCTTTTTTTTTTTCTTTAACAAACATTCAGGCATGACAGAGCAGGTCTGCTGCTGCTTCCATGGAGGGGAGCGGCCATGATTGGTTCCCCTGGCACTCCCGCCCCCACATGTTAGACTTCATTTTAATACCAACTGGTCTTACATAATCACAGCAACCGTCTTAAGACTACATCGCGGAGCTACCCACGCGCAGCAAAAGAATCAACACGTTCCGCTGGGGGGGGGGGGGGGGGGGCTTTCGTGGTGGTGGATGCGTTGCAGTCGTGTTTGTGCTTACCTCTCGAGCCCATCGCCATGTCGGCTACTTTTTGAAAAGCATCCAGGAAGGCGCCCGTCACCAGGATGGTGGTCCTGAATAGTGTGACAGGCAACACACATTTAGCATAAACACACACACACACACACACAAGAGCATCTACATGCTTCCTGAAAGTGACAGCGATTAGGCACAGGAATGAGGCCGAGCAATAAAAAAATGATCTAAATTATGTACTTCGGCTCTTTCTACCATACAGTGGAATCTGAATAAGAGAAATGAAAAAATCTATACCAGTTAATCTTTTTTAGCTGCTGTAAAAAAAGAACCAAATGTAGTCGTAACTTAAAACACGAAGGTGTAATGTTTTTTTTATAGCATTATTCATTGTCACACAAGGTTAAAAAAAGTTGGCCACGTTCAAAAAAGGAGAAATGGGTATTTAATGGATGTTTACTCAAAGTGTAATGGACAGTATGCCAAACATGAATTGGGTACAGTAAAGGAACAAAATACTTCTCTTTTGTACAAACAGGAAAAAAATGTATGACATTCAAACAAAAACAAAAAACTGAAAACTGTGAACAATCGATTTCCCAGGAAATGAAAGATGATCAAACACAATTATTTATGCAGTGAATTTGCGGTTCCCCATTTGCAAATTCACCAACTCCTGTTTTTTTTTTCATGTAGCTTGGGGGTATATGTAGGGTTGTAAGTATTAATATAGGCAAGTATAAACGCTTGGGGACGTGCCAATTGCTCACGTTATGATATTTTCTCTATCTGCAGTGTGTCTTGATCCCTAACTGCAAATCGTGGGGGGGTCACCGTATCTAATAACCTGGTTCAATTCACATCTTTTCTTTTTAGGAACGTGCAGTTGTTAAGTTGTTGTTTTTGCATACTGGACTGATATTCACAACATGTGATGTCATTTCAAATGAGTTTAACGCACTGCCAAAGGCGTAATCGCTTGCCAGTGGCTGAGCTGCAATGTGTTTGTTCACAGAGTAGTGTGTAGCTAGATTAATGAAGCACCGCCGTGTACCGGAACGCTCCGTAGTATTTAGCAGTTTGCGCACATCCGTAACCTTGACGAGACACATTGCTCTGCTCCACAACAGTCGACACACGTTTGCTCCTCTAACGACATCGCCACAGCAAAAATACGAAAGTGACTCAAAACAAGGACGCCGACAACAACATGAGCCCGAGTCTCTCACGCTGTGAATTCGTTATTGGACGCCTGAATGCGAAAAGCCACATGAGAGGCCAGTTCGGCAGTGCAACTGGAAACCCTCTGAAGCCACATCATTATCATCAATAGACCTATTGTCTGCCGTGCACGTGCGTGTGCACGCGTGTTTTATTACCAGGCTACACTATGTATGCTACGCCACCGCTGCATGAGCGCACACACACACACACACACACACACGGCCATTACTCTTGTAAACCTAACCAAGATGATCAGATGACAGTGTGTGTGTGTGTCTGTGCGAATTCAGCTTTTATGTAAAGCAGAGGGAAGTTGCAAAATGGATACCTTTGTTGCTGTCCTGTTTCACTGCAGTGTAATAACGAGTTTGGGATGGGTTATTTTAATATTCAAAGCTATTAAATAGTAAAAACAAAACAAAATAAATGTGGCAGCGCGGCGCGGTAGTGGTTAGTACGTCTGCCTCACAGTTTGGGGTTTTAATCTGGGCTCTCACCACTCTCAAAGCAAGCACGTTAGCTTCACTCAAGACTGGACATTGTCCGTTAAGTGTGAATGTGACTGACTGCATGTGCCCCGTGATTGGCTGGTAACCAGCGAGTACTTGATGTGGAAACAAAACGTTGTAAAATGTACCCTAGGTCAAGAACTTGTGAGACATTGGGCTAAAAAAAAACGACAAATGTATCCACTGTTAGATTGATAATATTGCTAAAATGCGGGTGCTCTTACCTGAGTTGTGACTGAAGTTTGACTCCCTTGTTGACAAAGTCCTCCCACGTGGGATAACTGGCCTGCAGAAAAAAACAAACCACAGGGTTTACACTCACTTCAGTAACCAACTGAAAATTTATTTCGAAACTAATAGTACGAAGCAACAACATAACACAATAAACAAAACACACACAAAAACTAACAAACTTGGTTTGAAATAATGTTGAACTGTTAACTGTTATGATTATCCCAGACAAAAACAACACAATCAACTATTAACTCGCAACTAAACATGTATATGTAGAATGTTGAACTGTAGAACGTCTGCTGTCCAATAATTGGGCAATTCAACGATTACAATATTAAAAAAATATAATATATATAAATAAATAAATATAAATAAAAAAAATAGTTACATCACATATAGTAAAATATGATGTGAGAATTTTTTAAACTAATTTTGTATCACCCTTAAAAATTAAATATAGATGATTTTATTTTTATTTTTTTAATGCAGCAAGTGTTTGCTTAGCTTCTAACAACCAAAACTAAACTTGGCACCTCCACAACATACAAAGCCTTTCAACTCAGTCAAGATGTTGAACATACAGCACTTCTGCGATAATTATTAATATTAATATTATATATTAATATGTCCTACTTTGCTATTTAGGCCAAAAAATCTAAACTTTTTTTTTTTTTAGCAAAACATCCCACAGAGGAAAAAATGGCAAATCTGTGAATAGTGAACCGAGAAATATGCGGTCAATTTCTTTAGTGGACAAGGTGGGAGTATGTGGAGACGGGTTTGGCATTTTTAATAATAGCTCTTACAGGTCACACCGATGCGGATCTAATGCTATTATGCTCGTAAAAGAGCGGCGCATATGACCTTGGTGAGATATGATAAATCAAATAAAAAGCGGTGTGACATTGCATGTGGGGAGGTTGAGCGTGAGAACAGTGGCGCTTTCGGGGAATTACAGACGCAGCCAGAGAGGATTAATACACTCAACGGGATGGAGCTGAAACTTTCATCATCAGATAATCTGGAGTTTTGATGACTAATCAACAATGGAGCTGAGTCGATGCTGTTGACAATTTTTTTTCAAGTTAACAGCTGATCTCATGGCACAAGAAACACCAATAGGCATTTTACTGTATCAATGCATTACTGAGACATAAATGCCATACAATGTCTAATTAGGAAAGTAGTAGTTGAGGGTATCCTTATGGGTTGCAAACAGCCACATGCGCGCTGGGTGTCCTTGCACTTCCAGTGCGTTTTTTCTTAATCAAATCATCATGTACAATTAACTCCAAACTGATATTAAAGTGTTTTGGGATCATAGGATATATTTACAGTTCAACTATCAAAACAGGCAATTATTCTTTCCAAAACCCTCAAATAGAAATGTGTGTTCTTTTGCCTTATCGAAAAGATATCAGACAAGTTTAGGAACGTTTGCTCCTGGTGTGTGACGCGTCCTTCATGGGCCAGAAACCTGTTTTGACTGATGATGTAATCCAAGGCTGCTTCGCACTGCAGGCGCCGAATGCAGCAGCTGCTCAGCCAGAACTCGACTCTCTGCAACCCGTCTGACCTCTGCTGATGCTGACGCTTGGCCGGCCGGAGAGTAGATGAAAAGCTTTTAACCCTTTCACGCTGTGCCGTTAGCCTCTTAGCTACAAGCCCACTGAAGGCTTTCAGCTGACACGCTGCATCACCGCCAGCCAGAGTCAAATCTCCTGACCAGCTAGGATGCATTAGTTTATCACAATTTTGCTTGTTATCCAGAGTCTTTTCCAGCGTCTTTCACACAGATCCCACACAATGGCTGCGGCACACACGCCAGTGACGTCACATTACCATATTGGCTTTTGTGTGGCCATCTCCACCAACGTACAAAATACTCGTCGGATAGCGATGACCGCAGTCAACCTGACCAGTAATGAGAGCGAGTCACAGTGGTTAAACTTTACACCCCAGTCCTGACTTAACGCTACTCCCTCTCACACAGCTGTCATTGCGCCTGTGTTACGCCTCTGACACGAAGCAATCTATTGAGAAATGGAGAAAATTCCAGTCTACAGCCACAGGGTGTACGTAGCCAGCCCTTTCATCAACGTGGCCAAAGATTTCAAAGTATGATGAGATTAGACGGGCAGGGGTTAAACGAGATGCTGGGCATGAAATTGCAGTGCAGCAGCAGAAAACACTCGACTTGCTTGTTGACAACGTTTTTTTAAGCGGTCAGCGAACTCCTCTCAAAAGAATCACCAACCCACTTTGAGTGCAAGCGGGTTCCCTCGCTACTTTCTCGCCTAAACTTCACATTCTACCCGAGTTTGTTGTGACCGACAAGGAATGTAACGGTCCTCTGCCAATGGTGCAGCAGTGGGCAATGCCTGTGCAGCACTAGCATGAAAACTGATGTCGTTGGCATGGTACAGCGCTGGGGTGTCAAACTCATTTTGACGCAGACCACATAGGCCGTTATGACTGTAAAACCACAAAAATTTAATCGCCACATCATATTGCCACTGATGGTTCACTAAACTAGTTCCACACCAAATGAACCCAACCTACTACAAATATCGGTATAATTGACCGTGTGACCCTGAACAGTATCAGCACATCAAATGGAGGGATAGTTGCATTGAAATGCAGACTTGCAGTACCCGTGCCTTCCCGTACGCCAACCTACAAGTGCATGCGGTGCACACGAGCTAAGCTATAAACAGTTCTGCGTGCAGAGGGGATACTCGGAGCTGTTATCCAATCAGTCGAGCCGGTTTACTATTAATGACTGGAGTCAGGGTGTGTAGTCACCTGCCGCCAGCCTCCAATCCCTAATCTCTGTTTACTCTAGTGACTGACGACAGAGAAGGAGACTGAGGCGAGACTTGAGGCTACCTCCAAAGTGACTGACTAAAGAAAGATCTCATTTAGTTGTCAAGCCAATGGATGACCCGCTACGCCACAGGAGCACGTTGTTTTGAATGAGTGGAGGCTCTGTGACAGTTATTTCCACCGTGCTCCACGGGGAGTTCCAGCTGCTAAAAGAAAAGAGGAACCCTTGCACTAAATTTAGAAGAAACCACAGTCTTGTTGTTTCCGACACAGTGTAGGAAAAATTGCAAAGCCTTCTAGCATTTTCAGCGAGGGACGGCGGGGGATGGCCAGGGAGAGAGAGAGAAGCCTCTTGGATCAGAGTAAAAGACAAGACTCAAGATTCATCCGCCAGAACACGGAAAAGAGGAACATTGTTCCAACTGTGTTGGCTTTCAGGCTGCAGCACGGCTTCTTGTATTCAAAGTAATGAGGTCAGGCGTAGGGAACCCTAGTCCCCGAGACCTGCTGTCCCGCCTGTTTTCCATGTATGCCGCCACCTACAGTAGCCCCCCCCCCCCCCCCCCAATATTCGCAAAAGAGGAACAGATGGAGACGGGCACAAGTCGCATGTCCGTTTTTGCAAATATTCACAAAATGTGCTTAAAAATGTCAAAACATTTGGATGGAAAACCGACTAGTGGCTCTCGAAGACCAGGGTTGCCTACCCCTGAATTAGGTGAAGGATGACATCAGCATCTGGTACAGTACGAAAACTGTAGGATGGCAACAATGCACGCGACAAAAATGTTCCCCGAATACAAATATTTTTGTTTAAAACCGAACAAGAGCAGAAGGCTAACAAGTTTTCAGCTAATTAGGAATAGAAAGGAAGACGAGGTTTAGAATGTGTTTGGGCTCTTCCATTTTCAATCACACCTCAAAGAAAATCTGAGAGGTGATGGGAAAATTCTTGGTTCATTTTACATTGACAGACGCTCAATTTGGGAGCCTGGGTTGTTTCGTGTGTTCCTTTCATGTAAACACAGCCAGATGGGAAATGTGTGACTTGAAATATACATGGAACAAGACAAACAAAATCAGATATTGAGCAATTAGAGCTGCAGTGTAAATCCAGCTGAAAAGTGGATGCACGCATGGAAGCCTCCATTTGCATCTGAGCTTTAAAGTAGTCTGGGGAGGGAGACCAACGCAGGGACGAGGGCAGTTGCGGCTGTTCAAACAGCAGGTTGAAAGGTTTGTTTGAGCGGCGCTGGTTGGGTCAAAGCGGGACAAAAGGAGTGAAAGCAGTCAGCCGGGCCATGTCAACATCGGGCTAATGGTTTGTTCAGGGAAGGTCACGAACGGAAGAGGCGCACTGCAAAATGATGAGCTTAAAGTTGATTCGGCGACTGCTGGAATCCGGGCTTTGACGCCATCGCACACTCATCCAGATCGCGCCGATCATTAGGAAACGCCGAGTCGCGACGTCTCTGTGGACGAGTCCTGGTTTCAAGTCCCGTGGGTCTCATATCGCCATCTGCTCAAATATAGCGGCTTCCTTTGATATATCGAACATAGAATTTTAGATTTCAAATTGGACTTATGTGTCTTGCCACTAATTTACTCAATCATTTTGATCAACTGAAACAAGCCATTACTACATATGGTGGTTCTAATTGTCATGATAGCAAAACATGAAAAATAAATCAAATTTAACTAGGGGTGCACCGATCACAATTATCTTATAGTCACAATTAAATTTCAATTCAGAATTTGAATCCTTTGAAGAACTGCAGATTTTTCCAGTATCAGGAATTCAGTACAATGATTTACAATTTTTCTATGTCCATTATCAATACCTGGGTGGATTCAGGTCTTAAGGTGGACGAGTCATCACCATGAACCATTACGATACGAACACTCCACACTCAATAAATTCTGACTGTCGAGATAGCCAATGACCTCTGAGTCTATTAAAGTGCACCAACCCTCCGCCTTTAAACAGGAGTGCTGCTCCAAACCCAGTATGTGTGTGCGTGTGTCATAGCGCCACACCCTCCATTGAGCGTCACTCATCCGTCGCGCTACCTGTTGACTCATGTCTGTCCGTCCCTCCCTCCCCCGTGTACATCCTCCTGAGCGTGATCATGTGGAACATTCCGTAATAGTCATCCCAAACGAAGCTGATTCAGGAGAAAGATTGTCAAGTAGATCAAACAGCTCTGATTAGACTTGGTTGGATCTCTTGTTCCGACACCGTGAGAAATATGCCTGGCTGGGATTCTTGTGGAACCACAAACTTTTCTATTTTGATGATGACGGAGGTCAGTACATGTCACATAGGATGATACGAGCGAGTCCTTGAATGCGTGTTACACATTTTGCATTATCACGACTCCCTGGGTGGAGAGTGTCTTGACAGACTAAGTTGAAATCAACCACTGGACCACAAAAACACAAGCAACAATAAAGAGCAGGGGTTTTTACAATCGAGCTGTTCCTAAAACATAGTACATACCGTCTATCACGAACATACATTTCAGTAAATATCTGGATGAGAAACAAACAAATAGAACGGATGTAGCGTTGGCCCAGTAATCCCAAGCAATGGAAACGCAGGGAGCATGGGTTCTACATGACGGGGTCCTTTTCGAGTCCCGTAATCTTCTTTTTGCTCCAAGATGTGAAACAACAATTGAATAAGCAACTGCTTTGGTCATTAAAGGCATGATTGGGTGTTTGTACATCTTAATATCAACAGTGATTCATTCATTTTTGTACTTGTGTGACAGTTCATAAAGATTTACAGATGGGAAAGGGGAGGATTGCTTCCAACAATCCGAAGGTTCTACTGGTGTACGAGTAGTCACAGTTGTAGGAGTTTTGCCATTCTAACTCATACATACTCACAAGGTTTCAATTTCAGTCAGCAGGCAGAGAAGAGGAGGAGGAGCGTGAAGAGGTCTGCTGTTGTCGGGAGCGACAGTTTCCTTTCAAGTAAACAGCTAACGAGCAGAAAAGCACTAATTGAATCCCGATGCAGCGCTGGAATGACACGGCGGGGAGGAGAGCAAGACGATGCGGCACACACATGGCAGGAGGACATACGCAAGGGATGGACGGTGGGCGGACGAGTGGACAGGGTCGCCCGCTGGTCTGCCCCATCAGTCTCGTGTTTGGGCTCCTCGTTTGAGACGCTGCGATGATGTAAGCGGAAGATAATCAACCCCGCAGACCGTACGAGTTGTTCTTGAAAAAGACGTGATTGGGACCAGGAGACAGGATGTCTTTTCTTTCCACTTGGTGAATTACATTTTGCCGTAAAGTGGGGGCCACACTAACTTCAGGGATGTGTTTTGACCAAAGTGAAATTATCTGAAAATTTAGCCGGGGGTCTGGGGGTGTTTTTAAGTACTTTCAATGCACTCACATGACAAAGAAATAGACAAAACAACAGCATAAATTTTCAATGTATATTGAACTATCCCATATAAAATGGCAGTTTTAGTCAACTCAAAATCAGTCACATTCAAAAACATTGGACTGCCTTTGCTTTTAAAAACTATCACTGAAAATATCATCATATCTTAACACATAAATAATGTTGAAGAGTTCTAATTTCATGAACAAATAATTGTATCATGACCAAATGAAAAGTAACTCATATTAGAGCATACCACAAATGTCTTTGTTATAGCAGAAGATGTTATCTGTCGGAGTCATGTGCATACACAATGAACTACTATAAAAAAATAAAATAAAAAATCTGAATTTTTTTTGGGGGGGGGAGATAAAAAAGCGGAATTCCGCGAATTAGCGGAAAAATCACATCCCTGTAACTTTAAACTTTGATATCAAGTAGGGGGGACAAAAAATATCTTCCAGCGGGCAGTAAATGGCCCACGGAACCCGAGTTTCAGACCCCGGCTTTAGCATCTTCAATGACGCTGGCAATGTATGTTTTTGGAATGTGGGAGGAAGCCGGAGTACACGGATTAACATCACATTAGTTGTTCATTTGTCAGCAATTAATTAGCATAGCGCCCTCGATGAGCTCGGGTGCATTTGTGCCAGACTGATCGTGAGCGATCGGGTCGCGATGCCACCGAGGAGAGATTTACCCCGACAGAAAGGCTGATTAATTCACGAGACGCGACGTTCCGGCGCATGCCAACAAGGCAGAAGGCGAGCGGGACTGCCCTGCTTGGGACGGCGCCATGGATGCCAATCGGACTCACACATACAAATAAACGCACGCGCGCACTCTGGCAAATGTATTGTTGTTGTAGAAACAACATTAGGGTAGTAGAAAATAATACATTAGCCGACACGTTTCAAGTGGTGAGTAAATGATAATATGTGACACAGTTCCCAATGAAAATGGTCGTCCTAATAAAATACAAAATTACATTACAGATAAAAAATCTGTAAACTTACTTGGCTGTCGCGTTTGAAATTGGGAGTATTGCAGTAAATGCAGACTGTGATGTGATTTCCATTTGTGAAATGAGGAACGACACAATTCCTTTACCCACATTTTCATTTTGCATATTGGTGTCGTTAGCAAAGTAAAAATCTTTCAATTTCTTTTGATTTCATTATTATTATTATTATTATCAGTGTATTTTACGAGTGAGGGCAACCAATTCAAAGACTTTTGATAAAGCAAGGTGTTCTGGGAAATGAAGTACTTAGCTTCTTCAGGTCGTCGGCACCAAATCAGGAAGGCGGAATTTTGCAATATGAACGTTTCTAGGGCAATCGGAATGTTAGTCCCAATTCCAATCGACTCAAGATTTGATGCCCAACTGAGATGTGTAACCGAGAAGTCACCGTTTATCGTACCATCTACAGCAGAGGTGGGCATCGAGGGCCGGAGTCCTGCAGGTTTTGCATGTTGCCCTTCTCCAACACAGCTGATATATGATCAGCTCATCAGCAAGCTCTGCATTAGCCTGATAACGAGCCTGCTGATTGGAATCAGCTTGTGTTGGAAGTGAGAAACCTCCAAAACCTGCAGGACTCCGGCCCTCGAGGACCGAGATTGCCCACCTCTGATCTACAGTCAAGTTTTCACGGGAAAAATTAACACTTATTCAGAACCTTGCTCAACATACTCGTAATCTTCAGCTTGATATGTTGGTGGCCAGAGAATGGCCTGGGGTGGCCATGGCCACCACGTAGCTCCGCCCCTGCTCACAACACTGCGTGGTTTACACACACACACACACACAAACATTAACACACGCGCACACACCTTTTCCCAGCTATGTTCCAATACACATGAGTCAGGTCTCGCTCTACAAGTTCCATCAGGTAAGCAACAAATTGCTTGACATCGGCGTGAAACCTAAAGCGCCTCATTTTCTCTCCCTTGTCTGACGGCCCTTGGTGATCAAACGAGAAATGTGTTCAACAGGTGTTGAGAAAAAAAAAAATCTTAGCGTTGCCTTGAAAATCGTTGAGTCATTTGAGGAGCCGCCGTTACGCAAACCTGGTCGGATTTCTCAAGACAGAAATTTCATCTGTGTCATTATCGTGTCACAATCCAGACTGTAAAAGCCTCAATCGAGACGTCCCGTGCCACATTCCATGTTTGTCTTACGTTTCACATGCCTAAGCCGTTGCGCGCGACATTATTTTAAAGTCGCTTCATGGCCAATCGGAATCTCTTGACCACGTATCCAAATTTCGGTTGTGTGTGTTTACAAATTAAGCTGTATTTTTTGGGAGGAAAAATTATGCAGAATTTTTGGTAAAATATGGCTGTATTTTTTTTTGGAAAAATTCAGTTGAAATAAAGGTATAAAACATGGATGAAGTCACAGTTTATTTTAGTAGAGAAGTAGCATTTTTCTAGACAAAAATATCAACAAAATAATTTTGCATAAAAGTTCTTATGTGAATTAAGTCCTACATTCCAAGGGAAAAATGATGTCTGTCTGGTAAAAGGTATCTGCATTTCCTGAACACAGTAATATTTTTTGGGGTCTTTTTTTGTTCTTGACAAATCTGATTTCTTCAAGTAAAAAAACCCAACAAGCTATTTTGCCTTCCTTGCAAGCCAAGATATTTTCTGTTCAAGTTGTGTTCATATTCCACAATGAAAGGTGACTAAATGTGGACCTTTAGGATCTACATTTCTGAATGTGAAAAAAACGGGCTGCTCGTTTGCGTTAAGGTTTTATTAAAGCAATTAATGCCCGTCAATAACTATACATTTTCCATTAACCTAAAAGAATAATTGCCAATGTTTCTAATTGTTTACTTAAGGGTAGAGAACCAATTTTACGGGTTTAAAAAGCCAGACAGACGAGGCAAGAGACGCGGCTAACAAACATCAAAAGAGGACACAGCTGGTAAAAAGCTGCCTTATGTTTTTACCCTCCACCCTGGCTGGCCCCTTTTTACCCCCCCCCGTTTTCACATGGCCCGATTCCAGTTGGAAAACTCAATAGAACTGCAACCAAAGTCCACCTACTGCCTTTAAGTGTCAAATTTGGAGTTCAAGTTAATGTATCATCACCCCCCCCCCCCCCAAAAAAAAAGAAGAGTCATTTTAGATACAACGTGTTACATTGGCACATCTCACTAGACCTCTTTTCAACCAGCATCGGACTAACCCCAAACAGTGCACTGGTGAATAAATACAATATGAACGACTAAAGTGCCTCAATTCGGGATGTGCATCTCTCCACGAAATATGATTTGATAAGGTTTTTGTTACATGGATTCCAAAACCAATCCAAGGAAGGTTTGATTTGAAAGTGTAACAGTTGGGTTGAGTGGGATCCCGATTTGATTTGATGGATGGATGGAGGGGCTCAGTTTGAGAGGGGATGATGCAAAAGACTTTATGCAGACGAATGACCTCGACAGTACAGTAAACGCGCCATTTCCTTCTAGTTATAGCTCTCCAATAAAGAAGATTCAATACGTATTTCGATATATTTCAAAAGTGGTACAATTAGATTTGATACAATTCGATGCACTCGCTTCTTTCAAATCAAAAAACATTTCCAGCTCAAATCATTTAGTTGTTTTTTTGTTTATCCACATTAGTTATAAAACGTGTTCCCTAATTCGACGTGCAGCAATTGATTATGTTCATAATCATCATCATCATATTTCTATCCACTTGGAGTCGCCAGGCTCCTAATTTATTGTAGTATCTGTGACTTGAGCGTAAAGGAGTTTAAAAGGTACATCATCGAACATTTCTCATGATGTGATAAAAGCTAAGATGTGTGGTTTATGTTAAATACACAACGTGTAATTTTTTGTTTCCTTAGGCAGTATATTTCAACTGGGAGTGGTAATAAACACGTCGAAGTCTATATGATGAAAAATTGTTTACTAAATGCCAAACTTCTGCTAGTTGAGTCCGTTGAGTTCGCTGCCGCCAAGTTTCCGCTCCCAAGTCAAATAAAAAAGGTTAAACGGTCTCGTATCTCAAGGCACCAATGTATTTTTGGAAGAAAAAAAGTAAAGCAATCACTGAGTCCGAAACGTAATGCAATTGCTAAAAGCAATAATCATTATTTGTTTGTTGCGGTGCCAAGCAGCGACTGTCCTTTGCCTGTGAAGACCTTTCACCAATTCGCTTTGCTTCTAAACACAAGGCAGGCCCAACAATGTTCGTGGACGAGGCAGACAATCCTGAACAACAATGAATGAATCTTCTCTTCCCTGATGCTGTTATAGTTAAAACCCACGAAAATCCCATTTAAATGTGATTTAAACATGATTACCTTCATGTCGTTCATGATGATCTGGAAGAGACCTCCCAAGGCGCTGCATTCCTTCTCTATGCCCGCATCCATTTTCCACACAGGCAAAAAAAACCCACACACAAAAATCCTCCGGGACAACTTTGTCTTCTTTAAAAAGCAGTTTTAAAATATTCCCAATGGTAGGATCAATGGATGCCTTTTTTGAAGGAGGTTAACGTTACAACAGCCGTAGGGCAAAGTCCACCTCTTTTCTTTTCTTTTTTTGGGGGGTCAATTCAACAGCTCCGAAAAGTGCAGCAGAAGAAAAACACACACGAAAAAAAGAGTGGCTCTCAGCCTATGCTAGCCGCCGGCCAAGTGGATGAACGTCCCGAGAAACAGCACATTTTGCTGGACTGAACGAGCGAGTTTGGCCGGAAAACGGTGAAAAGTTGGCCACTCGCGGCGAGCTAACCGCGGCTAGGTGGCTAACTCCGCTAGCAACCTGTAACTACGAGTGTGGATAACATGGATCTCCGCTCGAATTCTCCGCCCGTTCTCTCCCGTTCTCCGTCTTCTTTTTAGTTAGTATTTAATCCTGAAAAGACAACCACACGTCATCATTTGTTGGCGGTGGGTCGATGTAGCCTTATGACGAGTTTCAGACGCCGTTTTTTTCCTCCACTAGCTCCAACAGACGAGTTGTCCTCCGACCTCTTCTTTACCTCAAGCGAGAGTGTGTGTGGAGCATGCGTGCGTGCGTTTGTGTTTGTGAGTGTGTGTGGGTTTCATTAACCCGCCAAGCTAGTCGAAGCCAACAACTGTTACATCCTGCCCGAATTTCAAAACAAAAGCTACTTCAATTTCAGTAAAAGAGTATGACAGTGTTAAAAAAAAGGTACTCTGACAGCTCTCATTTACTACATACCCATTACTGAAACGCTCTCATACCTACACAAATGGAAAAACTCATACAAATGAGTGAAACGCTCTCACACAGGGGATCACACATGCTCACATTCATTATTAAAATGTTTTTCACTTACATCACTGCTGAAATGCTCTTATTGTGTGGCGATGGGTATATGAGAGCATTTAAGTTGTGTGTGAGATGAAATCCTGAATTTCAGCCCCCCCATTTACAACAGTTTGTATTTGCGCGCTAATCACTTTCGTGTTAGTATGTCATTTCACCACGTGTCTGTTTTCGTTGAAAATGTCATTTTATTTTGAAGTCTGCGTCGCATCCGGTCATGACTAACTGAAAGCTTGATGTTGCGTATCTGGGCATGGTGGAGGGAAGTGTTTCTTGTGGGGCGAGGAGTGGGGACGTCCCGGAGGGGCGGGGAGAAACATGTGATTAATAAACAGTCAAATTATTAGTCAGCTATAATTCATTTAAATAAGTCAAAACTAACAGAGTACTGTTAGAGAGAATGGAATAGAATGGAACATAATAGAAAAGAAAGCATTTATTGTCTTTGTACAGGGCAGAAACTTTGTGTGTGCGAACGCGCAAGCGTGCGTGTGCGGGTGTGCGCGCGTGTGTGTATGTGTGTGTTTTGCTGAGTCATCGCCTGGCAACAAGCTGACTCACTGTTCAATGTCACCATGGCAACCAGGGTGGATGTGCTGAATCACTGGGGTCTGCCAAATCCCAGTCTGGTTTCCATGGAAACAGAAATAATGAGATCTTTTTTGTTTTTACAGCGTGTTAACTGGGACTCTTCATACACTCCCTGGCCACAATGTTAGGTACACAATACACATGCAATACATTATAGAGCTACCTCAGTTCAGTTGTATTTAATATTTAAGTGCCTGTTTTAAAAGTTTTACTAAGGTGCATTGATTTTTTAAAGTGTAATCCATTTTAATTGAATCGCTGCTTAAGTAGGTTTTTTTTTCCGTGTTTGAAGCATTCTTTTTATGTACTTGGAGAAAAGTTTAAGAACGACTGCACGACTTGTTATGCCTTGTGCAACAGGGACACCTGGTGGCCAGAAATAACACTTCTTCATTGCTACTCCATAGTTGGTCCTTGTGGATAATTATTATATAAATATTTTCGTTTACTATTTACAACCAATAAATAAGCACATTACTTAACAAGATAAATAAAATAAAAATTATAATAAAGCGACAAATTCATGCTAATTTCTTACTGTATTGTGTATAATTCATGTAATTCTAATTTATTTTATTAATTAACATTTTTGTGATCTCACCCTATCCTGTCAGGAACCACTAATTCCCGCAGGTGGTCTTGATCGATGGTTGAAGTGATAACAATAATAATCAAAATCAACGTTTCCTATTGAACTGAATGCAAGTACCTTTTATCCAGCCTCACCAAGAACTCAACTAAATTTTTTGTTTTGATTTTTTTCTTAAAAGTAAAATACCCCTCTATAATATTGTATATGGATGGATGATGGATAATTAAATAGAAAAGTAACGAATTAAACCGTTTGTGTATCATGATGAATTAATTGCAGCTCTTTTGGGTGTGAGCGACTTGGCCACCAGGAGGCATTATAATGCAGTCATGCAGACACAAACGAAGAAGAGTTTCACAACTACAGTACTGGCAGCGACGCAGTAAACACGCACAAAGCCGGTATGTTTGCACAGAAGTGCATTTAATTTCCACAATGTGATTGGATACAAACATGTCCATTTGCAGTACAAACATCATCTTGTGCATATAGAAGATGACAATTCATTATGTTAATCATTTTGTTATTCATTGCATGAGATTGGAAGGCACTACTGGCTGGTCTACAACGAGCCAATTAAGTGCCAGATTTTGCAAAACTAAACATACAAGGTGAATAAACACAAACATCAACGAGTTGGGATTGTTGGCTCATTTCTAATCAAGTACAAGCACAAATTTGTTTTGTTTTTGCATCTTTGGCCAATAAATGAAATGTTGTTGCATAGAGGTAGCGCCCAAAATAGTGCAACCAACAGCAAATTTTGTCAAATCTTAGAATAACATGTTCTGATTTTTCTTTGGTTTCTTTTTTTTTTTTACATTTTGCTGCGACGCTCCTAAATGATGTATGAGATTAAATAATGTTAAAACGGGACCTAAAACATAATCAGCACAAAAAAAACAATTATTTTGATAATATTTCTGATGGAAAAAAAATTCTGAAATGAGAACAACTTGGATGAATTTGTTTTTAAAAAGTGAAATGAATCAGCTTAGGTCAGTTAAGGTCTTTTCAAACTGTCCCACTGCCCTTTTGTCCTCTAGTAATGTTAATGATTGACTTTTAAGTTAATTATCATTGGAGGGAAAAAACTCATTTTTTTTCCTACTGAAAAACCAACACATAATTTAGAGAGGTTGTGGTGTCAGCGAGTAACCAAAACGACGGGTCCAGCGATCGTATCTATTGACCCCGGGGTCTGTCTTGTCTGCATACGACGACATACTTTCATTTTGGAACCTGATGAAGACCACGCAGTGTTTTAATAGTTTACACATGAAAAAGATTCAAGTAAAAAACAAATTAAAAAAATACACATAACCCTTAACAGGGCACTCAGTAAAAACTTACATGGTACATTACATTTGGATAATTTAAAAAAAAAATTTAAATGACCAAAAATTATGTTGTTTTAAAGGCAATATAAAAAAAATTACAATATATTAAGTATTTTTACATTAAAATACCAAATGTTATGACTACACTGGTACTGATTGGCAGAGGTTGCAAATCCAGGTCCAAAAAGTAAAAACCCTGCCACAGTTTGGCTTTAGAGCCTGATGCTAGCTAGCTAGGCAGCTAGCTAGCTAGCACCTGGGGCTAAACTGTGGCAGGGTTTTTACTTTGTGTACCTGGATTTGCCACCTCTGCTGATTGGCTTGGAGAAGTCATGTGGTACAAGCTGACAGTGACAGTATGTGCATGTGTGGCATCCATTTTAAGATGAACTAACCTAATTAGCCGGTGTTCATTTTGACATGTCGAATGTGCTTCCTCAGCAATTAGCATCTCGATATTTACTCGGTGTATATACAAAGGGTGGGCCTGTGTAAGTATACACAAGTGAATTAATGGCAGATAATTTGAGTCAAGCACAAAGTGAGTGTAAGGAAGGAAAAGTAAGATTAAGGAAGGGGGGAAACTGTCATAGTAGAAAGAAGGCAGAAAAGAGGTCAAAAAGGAAGGCCAGCAAAAGGAAGGATGCAAAAATAAAAAATAAACAGCGGAAAGGAAGGTCAGCAGAAATGTGTAAATAATGATTTTTGTCAAATGTATGAGATATCACATGTAAATAGTGCCATGAATCCATTTAGTGTGGCGTGAAGCGTCATTAGTGTCAGATGAACACAAAACAGTAACGAGTCATTACAGTGTGTTGAATCATGGCTTTGGTCTTGTAAGAAAGAATATAAATACAGCATATTTTCTTATTTTAACGATGACAACACATTTAAACAGGTAATTAAAAAAAAAAAGAAGGAGGAGGAACTCCAAGTTCCAGTTTGGACTGACTTGTTTCAGTCATGTGACCTGGTTGTAGCGGTGTGATGCCCATATAAGGATGAAGAGGTTCTTAAAGTGGTACACACACACACACACGCCAGCTAGTCCCTGCAACCCAAAGAGGTCATTTTAGCTGCGGCCAAAAATTAAAAATTAAATTAAAAAAAATTATAATATATGTAGAAAATTACCAGCAGATGATAGAAAACGGAGGTTCTCAAACTTTTTGGGTCCACAAATGTTATCAGGGATCCTCCCAGAATATAATTATTTTATCTTGGCAAAGACTAAAAAAGTCCAAAGTTAAAGTAGGCAGCAGTAACTGCGTTTTATAATTTATTTAATTAGCCTGCCGGCCTATTTTGTGGTTTTGTCCAGTTGCTGATTTTTGGTAGGAGTGTGGAGGGAATAAATGAAAGAAAATCTCTCTATTTTGCCATTTTTGTGCTTTGGCCATCTTGATACTGAAGTGAATTGAGGAGCTTTGGACAAAAGTAGTTCTTTGCTGCCATCTGGTAGCAACTACTGTAATAGGCAACTATAGTACTTTTTTATATTTTTACAATACGACATATACTGTACAGTGCAGGAGAAGGAACCGTGCTGCAAATTATAAATATTTGCGACTCGCGAGTAATTGATGCCCCAAAAATTCCTACACATGCCACAAGATGGCGGCAAAAGACTACATTTCTGGCCTCACTTCAACACAATTGTTCTCATATGTTTACATGCTCTGGTAGAATTTGTGAAATATTGTCAATGCATAATTTTGTTTTTCTCTAACTAACCAAAACTTAATGGCAACCATTTTGTTTTATTTAATGACTAAGTCATTCCTGAACAGAGGTGTCAAATCCAGGTCCAGAAAGTAAAAACCCTGCCACAATTAGCTTTAGCCCGTGTGCTAGCTAGCTAGCTAGCACACACACGGGCATTTCACAGGGGATGTAATCTTACAAGCACAACCATAGTTCCTTGGCAACAGGATGCCACGAGTTGGCGCCAAGGCATTACTTTTGCCAGCCATGGATTTCGCCTAAGCACAAAAAGGATAGCTGACTTTGCAAGTAGCGCACGGCAAATTCTGACAGAATTAGTATGCGGATGCCCAAGCTACGGCTCGTGGGCCCCAGTTTGAGAACCACCGCTATGAAACAAATGTTAAAAAAAGAAAAAGAAAAAGGATCAACGCTTTTTAAAAAATAAATCTAATTGCACAATGAGAAAAGCTACTTTGCCTTCTCTTCTCCCGCCGCTACGATCGCGTCACCTTGGCGAGGGTCTGCGCAGCCACCCACTTGTCTGCCAGTATGTCCGAGGACCCCAAACCCCCCCCGTCCTCACCCCCCCTGAGACCCTTGGCGATATCGCTGGCTATGGCCAGGGCGCCGCCTTTCAGGAAGCGCACAAAGTTCTCGCCCACCAGGGGGCCCATGGCGTACATGCCGGGCCCGTCGGCCGCCACCACGCGGTTGGTGAAGGGGTCCACGTCGATGGGGTTCCTCCGGCAGGTGACGGCCTCGTCCGGGCGCACCCCCAGAGGGCGGCCCTGCTCGGGAAGGAAGGACAGGTTGGGGTGGGCGCCGATCAGCACCAGCGCCTTGGAGACTTGGACCACGCTACGCTGGCCCGAGTCCGATAGGAGGACGCATTTGCGGTCCGGTCGGAAGGAAACCACGCGGTGGCGCGGGAAGCTGAGGTAGCCGGCGTAGGATGAGGAAGAGGAGGACAAGCGCGCAGGTGAGGAAGACGAGTCCAGAGGCGACGCGGATTGGTGCTGCTGCTGCATCATCATCTGGTGAACCTGAAAACAAATGCGGGAAAAGGTCAGCGTTTGAAAGCTGTGGCTGCGCTACACGACGGTCACACTAGGGGGCAGCATACGCAAAGTACACGTCTTACTTTGAGGAATTGAAAATGTAGAACTCTGTAACATGAAATGTGGGAATAATTAAGCGCAAAGTATTCACAGTACTTAAAAAATAAATACATTTACTGTATTCCACTTTAGAACAGAGTGACAACTTAATGTGGAAACAGTGAAGGGCTGCGAATACTTCCCAGATGCACTCCAAACTCCTTAGTTTAAATTTTTTATTTGTATCAGTAAAGAATTAAACATTCTATATTTTTTTTTCATATTTTTATAAGCACTGTGAATACTACACTATATACACTTCAGCATTTTATTTTAGTTTTCAACTTAAAAATAAAAAAATATATTTTACTGTACTGTATCTTGTTCTCACGATGGGCTGTTGTGTGTACAACTTTGAGGGGGGAAAAATAATGTATTTTTTTAATGAGCCTGTAATACAACACAATGGATACAACGTAAAGAGGCTGTGAATCTTTCCCAGATGCACTCCACAATCACAGTAGCTATTTATTTTTATAATATAATATAACAATAAAAAGCCTCACTGTGCGATAGCGCCATATTGTATTTTATTGTGTTTTTACAGTTCGTAATAAAAGCGTCTGACCTTGTGGTACTCTGGGTAGAGCATCTTAGGCAGCTGGTTGAAGATGAGCCCCGGGTCGGTGACGGCGCGGCGGAAGGCGTGGTAGACGGGCGTGTTGAGGTGGTGGGCCGCCAGCACGGCGTCGGCGGCCGTCAGCCCGGCGCCCACCACCAGCACCGGGTCCGAGGACTCGTCCAGCTCGCCGCGGGAGATGGCGCCCTCCAGCTCCCAGAAGGAGTGGCACACGTAGGGCAAGGACTCGCCCTCCACGCCCAAGCGGGCGGGGATGTCGTGGGTGCCCGTCGCCAACACCACGTTGCGGGCCAGCAGCGAGAAGGGCACCGACTCCGCGGGAGAATCGTCTAGTGGAGGAAGGTTGATAGTAAGCCAAATATTTGCTGAGCAGTTACATTAGCAATTAGCTTAAAATGCTATGACATACTAACTCTTCGACGACAATACGCTCAATTGCTAATGCTAAAGTGCTAACACTAAATACAAAACAAATACTAAAATGCTAATGCTAATCACCATGTGGCCAGTCAAAGCAAAGTAGCAATTTTAGCTAAGCATAGCGATTCAAGTACTTATGACTATTTCCGTTTCTGGCGACCTGACAACAATCGTCGACTTTATCATCTAACTTAAGACTTCCGACTAACAAACAATCTTTGAAATAACACACGCACACACACAAGGATAATTGTACCTCCAAGATCCTCCCCCTCTCGGCACTGCAGACCCGTGACCCTCCAGCAGCCGTGGGAGTCGTGGTGGTCCGCGGGCCATCTGGTGACCGAGGTGACGGTGGTCCCGCAGGCAAAGTTGTGCTCCAGGGACATCCGGGAAACGTAGTGCTGGTAGTAGGAGGCGATCTCGGCCGGCGTGGCGCGGTCGTTGCGCACGTTTCTGCCGCGGAAAACAAACACTTAACGTTAGGGCCCTGCTTTATGGTTTGGATTGGTTGTTTTGTTCTGGTCCTGCCATTCATCCTAGTTTTGGTTCTACTTCTGGTTCAAGATTACAATATTGGCTGTGGTTTTAATTCTGTTTCTGTTAAGTGTCCTTGTTCTGATTTAGATTTGTGCTTCTGCTGCTAGTTGTGTTGAATCCGTTTTGCTTCTGGTTGTTTTCTGAGCAGAGGTGGCAAATCCAAGTCCAGAAAGTCAAAACCCTGCCACAGTTTGTCTTTAGCCCCTGGTGCTAGCTAGCAAGCTAGCTAGCTAGTGCCCTAGCAGGTAAATGAGGACCATGGGAGCTAGCTAGAGTGCTAGCTAGCTAGCGCCAGGGGCTAAAGACAAACTGTGGCAGGGTTTTTACTTTCTGGACCTGGAGTTGCCACCGGTTCTGAGTGTGTTTCTGATCCTGTTTAGGTGAAGGTGTTGTGGCATCAATGGAATCAATTTGGTTTAAGTTGTACTTCTACTTCTGGTTCAGATTCTCGTTTTGCTTATTTTTCTGGTTTTATTTCTATTTCTGTTCAGTGTTCGTGTTTTGGTTTCGTTTCTGGCTATGAAGTGATTGTGCTTAGGTTTTAGTCCTGGTTTGGTTTCTGATCCTAGTTCTGGTTTTACTTCTGATTTCAGCTGTGGATTTTGGTTTAGGTTTTAATTGGTTTTAATGGTTCTGGTTAGTGTCCTTGTTTTGGGTGAAATGATGTTTCTGGTTGTGGTTCTGGTCGTGTACTAGTTTGTTTCTGAGACTGACTCTGGTTCATGTCCTGGTTTTAGTAGCTTATGATTCTGCTTTTTATCCTGGTTCTCATGTGCATTTTGCTGGGTTCGAGTTCCGGGATTCTAAAAATGTTCACACTTCCACCAGGATACGTGCACAAAAATGGCCCCAAATGAATTGGAACGCACTTCACCTTCTCTTGTCTTTCATCCAGTCCTTCAGCTTCAGTCCCGGCAGCTCCATCCAGTTAGCGAGGCTTAGCGTTAGCATGGATCCCTCCATGGCCTGAAAGCAAACAAACGAGGATCAAGTTGTCTGCGAAGCCGTTGGCGAGGGGCAAACCGAGGGGCCGCGCGAGGTACGTACGTGCCAGGCTCCTCCCGGGGGCCCCTTGCCCAGCACCAGGTGCGGCACGGCTCTCTCGGGCTCGTAGCGCCACTCCAGCGGGGACGTGTGGTCCGCGCCGAAGTCGCTGTCGGGCAGCAGCAGCGAGTCGAAGAGCACGGCCACCGGGTTGGACGAGCGCCCCTGCAGACCCTCGCACAGGTACTCCAGGTCCTGCTCCAGCAGGGACAGGCCCGGCTGCTCGGCCAACTTGCTGTGCAGCAGCGGGTTGGGGTGCGAGGCCCCGGGCGACAGGTAGGCGGTGTGGCCTGACAGCAGGTATGACAGGCAGATTCCTGAGGGGCCGTTGCCTGGGAAACGCAGAGTAAGAGGAGTGTGGCGTGAGATCGGGTGTCGGACGCGCTCATCGGACGCTCTCATGGCTTATCGTACTTCACACAAACAACTTTTTGTTCTTCCTTTCTGGGACTCGAAATCCTTTTGTGTAGTACACGACATTAACCATAACCACAATTGACACTCCTTAAACTAACCCATTCATCCTTACACTACATAGCCCCATCTCTTTCACTCGAACCCATCTTGAATATCTAACCCTAAAATCAACACTTAACTCATTCACTTGCAGCCATTTCCACCGAAGCAACCCCCTTTGCTCCCGTCTGTTTTACTGGATTTTGACTGATTTTGGAAGGCTTGCAGAATATCGTGTTCTACCGCTATAAAAACATTGAACCTACCAAAAGAAAGATTAAAGTCTCTTCATTCACGAGGAAAAAAGTATATTTCTATCAGTTTCTGTTTTGCAGCAATTAGCATTAGAATAGAGCTAAGTTTCAGCAATATTCACATTCCTGTTGAAAACACTGTCAAAAAGAGCTTGTTTTCAACATGGCCCTGGCTGAACTCGTATACTCTGCTGCCATCTGCTGGCCGTTTTTTGTAATAACTGCCATTGCTTTAAGCGGCCTCTTCATGTCAGAAGCTGCATCAAAGCCATTTTGTATGTTCTAGCATTAAAAAAAAACATTAAATAAAACAACATATAAATACGTTTTGGGAAGTGAAGGACAAATTATAAAGAAAAACGTATTTACATGTTTTTAGGTTTGAAGGAGTTGATCGTAATCTCAACCCACTAACCCAATAAACGGCATAGTTTACTCTCACAATCCATTTGACAACCTCAAAGTGAACTTTTGAGCCGAGTCGACAATATCCAACTGGAGTTTTGCTGTTGTGAAACGTCTCCCAAGTGCTAAATCACCGGAAACATTTTAATCCGGAGCCATGAATCGGCAAGTTTCGACACATTATCGTCGACCTTTGCACTCGCGCGAATATAAACAAACAAGCACATTTTTTTTTACTGTACTGAGTCGAGACTATGCAGCAACATTTCAGTTTAAAATTTGGAAAAATATGTGATAAATGCAGAAGCAACATTTTTTTTTCAAAAACGTGTAAATCAGTGGTGTCAAACATACGGTTCGCAGATCAGGCCCGCAAAGGGGTTTAAAACGGCCCGTGAGACGATTTTGTAAAGTAAAAAAAATAAATAATAATAATAATGTTGGATCAATTAATCAGATGGCCACAATCAAAACATATTCTTTTGTAATTTCACGTACACAGAATGTTATGGTTTAAAACATTTGAAAAATCATATCATATATATATATATATATATATATATATATATATATATATAGTTTTTATTTCCATGTATTTTATTTTTTTATATCCACTTTTATTTTAGTCATTTGTTTCCTTTTTAATTTGGGCACTTTTGGTCCTCCGTAGGTCACCAGTGCTGACTGTCAAACCCGCAACCTCACGGATGGGAGACGAGCACTCGTACCACTGATCCACGCCGCCTCCGTTTGGGTCAATCATTTTCAGACAAAAACTTCCCTCCATACTATAAGAGCTATGGTTCATTTAAACAAAAATATTTGTCAAAGTTTTTGCTTTTGGTTATGTCTTTCTTTTAAAAATCATAAAAAAAATAATCGACCTGTTTTGTCAGCCACGGCTTGTGTCAGAAAAACGCCTTCAGTAAAATAGTTTGCATATATAAATATATATATATATATCGCGTAGCTGTCAATATTTGCCATACGAAATGACGACATGCCTGTTAAGTCAACGTTACATAGAGTTGAGTTTACTTACTACGTGTTGTCGTGCTTACCTATGACGACCACCGGCAGAATCTCTCCACAGCGCGTTTCCTTGTCATGAAGCTCCATGTTGTCGACTGCGGAGAAAGAAGAAACGCGCGAGACTTGAAAGGACGCTTGCTTGTCTTTTGCGGTCTCACGACATCGCCACCATCACCTTAGTGATCGTGCTTACAAACAACACGGCCGCGTGCGCTCTCACACGCGCACGCACGCACACGCACACGCGGGAGCTGAAGCCTCCTGTCAGTTGCCGCATTTTTTAAACATGGCAACATGACACCCGGAAAGCAAACACCGACGAAACACGCCTCACGTTGCAAACATTGGCACATGAAGGCAGTCAATCAAAGAAAGACAATTCGTTAGTGTATATTCGATACTAGTAGTACAAACGTGTCACAGCTGAGCCCATTTGAACACGGTTGCTCACGCATTTAACATTTATTTCACTCATGGGAATGCTCAATTGAAAAATGATTAACATTATAAACTAGAATATAGCCCTAGATTAAATTATTATAAAAATGCATCATGAAAATAAATTATTCCCCAAAAATATTGTACATAATAATTTACTTTTATTTAGGGCTGCTCGATTATGAAAAATAATAATAATCACGATTATTTTAGCAATAATTGAAATCATGATTATTATTATTTTTTTATTTTTGGGTAGAAAACAAGAAAATATTTACACATTTAAAAATATTAAAACCAATTTTAAAAAAAAATAGAAACACTATTATGTAAGTTCCTTTTGTACCAAAGAGAATTTATAATAATATTATATATTTATTTATTGATGTTGGCAAAAACTTGACGTTGGAGTGCAGCATGTGCACTGTGCAGTAGGACGATCATTTATTTTTGGGTACGAAACTAGAAAATCGTAGAAAGACAAATATAACAAAAAATATTCTTTGAAACACTATAATAAAAGTTCCTTTTGGATGAAACAGAATTTATTAGTCAAGCTAGTTTATTAGTTTATATAAAACATCTCAAAATTTGTAATAATAATCTTTTTTTAAATTTTTTTTTAATGCAGATTCTGTAATTGCGGAGTGTAATAATAGACATAATATAATAATATTAATAATTGAAATTGCATTTCGATTAATTGCACAGCCCTCCTTTTATTTATGTATTTATTTTCAATCAAATGTGTCTTGTGAGCACCATTTTTGCCCTCCCCTCGACGAGGTCAACATGGCAGCACATTGAAAACTACATTTAAGTAGCAGTGCATGCTGGGAATTGTAGGCAGCGGCAGCAACCTGCTGAGTCACGCTGACTCGGCCAGGCAAGGTCACGTCGAGTGCCGATTGGCTCATGCGGAAAAAGAGCAGGAACGGAGATTGCGGCCAGACCAAGACCAACAAACCACCAACATATAAGTGGGAATGAACACACACACGCACACACACAGAGAAACGCACAAACACACTCTTTCACAAACATGCCCAGCACATTTTTGTAGTATATTATTTAGTATTTTTAGTATGTATTTAGTATATGAATGAGTTTTTTGGTTTGTAATCAAACAGGTAAAAGCCAATTTAGCATTTCGTCCAAACCGAACTGCCATGTAGGCAAGAAGAGAGAAAAAAAAGGTAGAGGCCAAAATATATATAGACGTGCTCAATTGTGTGTGGTGTGTGGCACGGAGCCAAAGTGGAGGCTCGGCAGCCGCAGGGTCCGCTGGAAGGAACTCATTCTGGCCGCCATCCAACATGGAGGCCTCCCCCTTCTCGTCCGCTTATATAACGACTGGGCTCCACCTGGCCCGCGCTCAAAAAACATGGCGGCACGTCCTGGCCTCGCCGGGGAAACAAGCTCGCCGGCCGGGGGGAAACAAAAGCCACTTTTGACTGCTCAGGAGGAGATGTGGAACATTCCACAACGTGTTCATTCCATGCCGTTCGCATTTGCCGTCAAAATGGAAAACGTGGCTTTCCTCAACGCTTGTCCTCGGATGACGGCAGAACTTTGCCAAGGCAGCCAAACTCCTTTTTCACTTTTTGATATTTTGACACGATAAGCAATTTGAAATTGGGGCCAAGTCGAGGTTTTGGTGATTTTGAAGATTTTGTAAGTGTGGGAAGTTGGACTTCCAGTGGCCTTCTAATGCACATTTCTGCAGAAATGTTTGCTTCTTGTGTTTTTTGGAAGGCAACATAAATTTATTACGAGTTTTCCCTTTAAAAAAAAACCTTCGGTTGCAAGTAACAATTATTTGAATAACCGATTACTCTGTTGCAAATTTTTTAATTAATTGACGTTGTTATGTTGTCGCTATTGAATATTTTTAGAATCGATTAATCTATCGATTAATCGACTAATCGGATTAATTTTAATTTTGCATCAAAATGTATTACAAAAGCATTTTTCCTTTGGTGTTGATTTCATACTTTGTATTCTTATAGTGATGGGGAAAAAAAGGGGGGTTTATGTTGTATTATGTTACCGGTTTTGGTCATTGTTTTCCAAAATTAAAACCTGTTTGAAAATGTCTTATTTTGATTAATATACAGAAGATGATCAGTCTTCTTTCATGAAGGATGACACAAATCAGTCAACAATTACTGTTGATATGTTCAAATCAGAGGATTTGGACAATTTTCAATTAAATCATTCAATTACTCGATTAGTAAAATAATTGTCGATTAATTTGATAATCAATGACTTGTTGATTAATCAATTAATTCAGACAGCTCTAGATTCCTCTTTGTTGTGACTGTAGCTTTGTATGGATTAGGCTTTACACGGTCAGAACTATAGGCCACATTGGTGGAAGAGTTGCCGTCAACAAAAGGCTTCCACTTTTTTCACTTCCCAAGGCCACGCCTCCTCAGCATGACTCAGCTGTGTCACAACCTATTTAGCACACCAAAACACTGTAGCAATTATCGTGAATGGTGAGGTTGTAATTAACTAATCTGCTAAAAACATCCATTGCACGTTTCAAGATGACATCACCTGCGCTGAGGAAGTAGGTAACGACCAATCATGCCTCACCTGTTTTGTGGGTTTGGTCAGCAAACTGTGCCATGATTGGTCGTTACCTACTTCCTCAGCGCAGGTGATGCCATCTTCGGTCGACAGCAAGTGGAAAAATGAAGTTACCAAATTCGTTCTGGACAAAATCGGAACTTGTTATTGCTGAAAATGGCTCAATTTCCCTTGAATCTTTTCAGGACGACGGCATAACTTCCTCAACGACTCCAAACGTTTGATTCCTCATTGCGACGGTAACTCTTTCCATAAGCGACTTCTCCGACGGTTTTCGGATTACAGCGCCAGCGGTTTGGCATTTCCTTCCTCTTTGATCAACTTTGATAGTGATAACACGTTTTGACCGGCCTTCACTTATGGAACTTTGCCAGCAGGTCACGCCTCCCCAGCATGACTCGGCAAAATGTTGCCCCAACTTGTTTGTCAAAGCAACACCAGCGCAATTGAATTGTGCTAATAAGGAATTAACGAGCTCAACTGGTTCAGCTGCCGGTGCTTGGCGTTTGGTCACCCGCCATGCAGACACGCCGGGCCAGATGGAGAACCGGATTGGAATGATCCGCCAACCAGGCCAGAAAGCAGCTGGCGGCGGCGCTTCTGTATACAAACAAACACGGATGACTTTCCTGCCAAGTGTGTCAGGAGATTCGTCCGTCATGGCGACGATGACGCCGTCTGACTTGCGCACAAGTTTCCATCTGCTCATCTTTGCCGAACCACTGACTGAAGCGTCATTTCCTTATTGCCACCGTACATTTCCATCGTTCCCGTGTTGACAATTTGTCCTTGGGGCTGCTTTGCAACTGAGCATGTTTTCACGGAGCCGCTGTTGACTTTTGTGCCTTGCTTTCCCCTCAAGGCAACTTTTGTCGGTTCCTCAAGCGACATCAAGATCAAGGAAGATCAAACTGCAGGATTTTGTCACGGAATTGCTGAAACGCAGCCTCAGGACCCAAATGTACTCAATGGCGCCAAAGAAATCCGATTCTGATAAGAATCGCGATTCTCACTTAGTACGATTCAGAATCAATTTTAAATGTCCCAAAATCGATTTGATTGAAATTATTTGATACTGTCTTGCCCTCGTTTGTGTGTGCCTTTATTGGGAGCGCTGTTCACGTTGTACACGATTTGACCACTTAGGGGCAGTGTGGTTCTGATACACTGTTAAGTCACATTAGAAGGAAAAAGTCACGATCAAGTTATTCCAATAAAAGTTGTTGTTTTTTTTATCTGAAAAGGAAGAGCATATGCCGGTGAGTAATGTTAGCATGCTTCTCTGTAGACATTACTGAAGCGTTTTTGTATGAGTAGCCGTGCTTTTGAGTGATAAAAGTGCTGCGAGTAGCGCGCTAATTAGCATGAGCGAGTCAGACTGGAGTATATCATGACGATTCTTTGCATATCTATAAATTGAAGCAGAAATCAATGTCAATCAAATCATTTTGAAGCAAAAATCTTTCTGAAGCAAAAATCGATTATGAATCAAATCGTAGACCCAAAAATTGAATAGTGAAAAAGTCAAAGATTTCCACCCCTACTAACTAACTAACAAGGGTCCTACTTTAAGCCTTTTTAAGGTGGTGGCTCTGCCAGATACAATTAGTTTCAATTATTTATTTTTTTCATATTAAGCATTTATTTAATTTTAAAAGCTCTACGAATTATGTCTTGCTCAACCCATTTCCTTATGCAAAGATTTAACAAGATCTGTAAAAAAAAAAAAAAAATTAAATCCATAAAAATTCTAAATATTGAATATAAAAAGATATAAATAAGCAAGAACGTTCTGATTTCTTCGTATTTGTTGATGAAATCTGTACTGGACCAGTCGACCAAGCGTTCGTGAACTTTAGGTGCCCCGACGGAGCCCTGCTAACTATCTGGACTGGTTGACTAATATGGACGAAAACTATGACTGACTATGTAAATAATTAACAAAACCGATTAACTAAATAACTGACTGACTGAATAATGAACTAACTAACTAACTACAGTTACTGACAGACTGAAGACTTGATTGAAATAAATGACGCATCAACTTACTGAGTAAGTTAACCAACTAAATGACTGACACGTACGCCAACTAACTACCGGTAACCAAATTATTATTATTTTTTAAACTGACTCTTGGGTAGTGGACTGTCTAACGCTGGTTAACTACCTCCGTAACTGAATAAGTGACTGTCTGACATGCACTACAATTCGTTGGCATCTTTATCAACTTTATGGCCTTGACACGCTAAGTTGTACAATAGCAGAAAGTCACACTTCTGCCAATTAAACGATTGTCATTTTTCAGCATGCAATTCAATGTGGTGCTTTGAGTTACTAATTCTTATAATTTTAAGTGAAATGAAGCTCAGCGTGCACACAAGAGGCAACGCGAAATCTGCTGATTCACGCATATTAGGCATACAGTATTCAGTGCATTGGCATCGCAACCCAAGTTACATAATAATCGTGACGTCATATACACAACAAGCCAACACTTTCGCCGGGTTTTCTTCTTCCTTGTTTAAATTGGCACACATCACGTGCATGGCGTGTGATCCTATGCAAGGCAATTTACATGGATTTTTAAAAACATTAATTCAATATATCATTCAATGAAGTATGTTAGTGGGGTAGAGAAGAAAAAAAGCCCACTAATCGCTTACTCACGCATGCGCAAAATCACCCAAGGTAGAACCACCATTGTGTGGGTTTCTTGCGCATGCGCACTCCACATAACCCAAGCCAGCCATCATATCAGCGATAATCACTCACCGGTATTTTATCGGTCACGGGCTTTCTTCTGCTTTTTTCCACCACAAAGAAGCGACGCTGTTCGTTTTCTTGCCTTGCCGCCCGGTCAGTCGCTCGTCTGCCGTCTCGTTGCTGAGCTTTCTTGGACGTGGACGAGCGGCGTGAAGGTGGCCGCTCGCCGCCGCTCATTCACACATTATATAGCACCATGAGCGGTCGTGCCGCAAGCCAATCAGCGGCGAGCTCGCGGCCGCGCTCCGCCCCTCACCCGTTGCCATGGTGAACGAAGATCGCTTATATATAAGATACTGTACTCTAATACATAAGTGAAGGGAGAGCAGTGGTGCGGCTTGTGCCCAAACACCGGTCCGCGGACCGCTAGCCATTTGGTACCGGGTGAAGTAGCAAATCTATCAAGTTTCCAGTCGTTCTTCCCAGGGGTGCAGTTTGGGGAGGGTGGTTTTGTTGGGTACCCCTGATAATTCACCTCAAATGTCAAACAAGAAGCAAGTGTTTAGCTCAAATCATTGCCAATGGTTTAAATGTCAGTGCTCATCATGTGGTGATCAAGATCAAGTTAATGGAATGCAGATGTCTGGACTGTAAACTCAGCCTCACATCATATGATGATGATGATTATCATTGTAAAGGCTGCAGAACAGAATGTACTGAGTTGGCCATGAGCAGTGACACACACAAACGCGTTGAACTCGTGGATGTTACTCGTCGCCATCAAGTGTGCTCCAGGAGATTTATCGACTTTTCCACATGTCAAAACATAGGCAGTCATTGCATAGAGGTTTTTAGATATTATGACACTCTGGATCAAATAGGCATGCATTCAAGTTGATTTGTTTGTGATGGAGCAAGTGTGGCACGTTCATGTCCCAGAATACGGAGCTATTTACGTTAGCTTAGCTGACTAGCCATTTGTCATTCATTATCAAAAAAACAAAAACAAAACAAAAACAATAAAACGTGTCCAATGTGTTTTATGTTTGAATGGTTTTACATATTCTCTGCTATCGCTAGCATTGAGCTACTTTTTGGAAACAAAATAGTTTGATCTTGATCTCTGATTTGGCACATTTTAGTCTCATGAAAATGCCGATGGACATCTTGACTCTGCCCACCCAACAGATGCTCCAGATGAACTGATTTGTCACCATGATTACAGTAATCAGTCAGCACCAGTCAGTGCAATGACGTCTTTCAGGTTTGTAGCCCAAAAGAAGCCTTGGCCAGTCTGTTTGTTTGTTTTCTCACCACAGGTTTGAGGTCAAACTTGTTGAATGATTCAAAGTTTCAAACAAAGTAAGACATTTGACCTAATCAAGGATGCAAGGATGAATCACTAGGACAAGTTTCCCTTTGTCGGGGAGGGGGAAATACAGAGGATTTTCCCAAAAATCTCAAGGACAAGTTCATCATTGTAGGATTCATGAAAATTACCAAATTGACCCTCAAATGACCACCTTGAAACAAAAACGGGTGATTTACAACATTTGTGATATTTTTTTTATTGGGTCTAGTCTACTCATGATAGTGATCAAACACACTTCTGGGGATGATTTTTTCTTTAAAATAAAAAAATAATAAAAATAATAAATAAATTATATATATATATATATATATATTAAATCTCTCAAATAAATTCCACCTTGGAAATGGCCAAAACAACCCAAAAATGGCCACTTCAAACCAAAATGTCACCATTATTTCCTGGTATTTGGTACTAAAAAGATTCTTATCAGATAACTTCAATGGTATAAAAGTCGACCCTTTACCCATTAAATGCCTCCTCACCCCAATGCCGCTCCTTCCTACAACACGGATTAAGATATTACATAAATAATCTGATTATATAAAAAGAATCATTGGGACTGGCTGGAAATGATGATGTCATTGTTTAATGCCGCCAATCATCGTGTACAACAATTTACAGTATTTCACCCTTTTCTTCACTTCCTGTTTGTCCTTTTGTCATTTCCCCTTGCCATTGCTCGGTCAATCCACGTGATGTGTTGCAATTTTTACTGTCACTTTTGCAAGATTCCTGCTGACAGTTTGCAGTTAATAATTAAAAAGTCATCATCTTGGATTCTTCCACTGGCCACACTCGTTTTTATTGTTATGTGCTTGTTAATAATCTGCAGCTGATTTACAGTAGTTGTTGAGGATTTAGCTAAAAAAAAAACAACAACACGGTCCAAGTTAGTCGGTTAGAAAAATGTGTTCATGTTATCATTAATCATTACCTTTTTTCTAGGATTACCTCTGACCATAAATCACAACTACGGTAGCTTCTGGTGCATACAGTAACATTACATGGGTGATGGTACATGCCTGAACATGTCTTTTCATTTCTCTGTGCTTCAAATTGGATCCCTTGCACTCTTCAATGGCAGTTTCAAACCAAAATTGCTGACTTCATGTGTCTTTTCAGGCATTCATCCTTGAGACTTGGACACGACCATAAAATGTCATATTGCTCAGTCAAACTGGTTTTGGGAGCTGAATTTTCTAAATAAATAAATAAATAACCAGCCTTAAATTGCCATCTTGCAAACAAAAATGGCTGACTTCCTGTTCATTTTACACCCTAGGTCCTTGAAACTTTTTTTGTGGGTCAACTCATGATAGAAAGGCCCACCAAATTTCATATTGTAACGTAGAACTGGCTTTGGGGATGACATTTTCAGAAAATCTTGATGAAAAGTACCTCAACGATAAATAAATAATTGATACTTTATATGACCACCTTTGTCTACTCAGGATGGACACATCAAACAAACTATGTGAAAACTGGCTTCAGGGGCTGAATTAAAAGAAATTAAATCGCTTGGACCATCTTATCTTTCACAGATGACTAAAAAGGTCACTTCAAACCAAAATGGTTCCCTTCCTGTATGTATGAAGACACGAGTTCTTCAGACTTTTTTTTGTGGGTCTTCTCATGATAGACATGCCTACCAAATTTCATGTTGCTGAGCCAAACGGACTTTTTCCAAGTGTCTCTCTCACTCTTCATCTTTGAATACGGCGGTGTCAGCCAAAGTACAGAATGCCTGCTCCGTATGTTACGTAACCAAGCCCTGTGTGAAAGTTACAATGAAGTGAGGTGACAAATGGAAGTAGAGAAAGACGAGGCTTGTTTGGACATTCTTGAGGGTCGGAGGTACAACAGTCCGCTTGGGCCACACCTGCCATCAGTCTTGACGCTCTCCAAAACACTGCAGTCAAACAAACAGTGTTGCTAAGGGAGTCCACTTTGAGGTCGAAACCTTTTGTCCGAAACATCAGCAGACCGAATGGTACTGTGTCGTCTTCCACTCAGCTGTTCGGAACGATTGGACGCCGGCCCGTGGTTTCTTCCTCCAGATGTCTTTGACATGCGAGCGGGAAATATGCAGCGGGAAATCTGAGTGCAGCGGTTTTCCGAGGACGCGACTCCCCAGTGGGAAAAAAACTCACCGCAATTCACTGTAAAGTTACAAAATACACATGCTGCGGACGTTTCATCTTACATGGATGATAGGACTTGAATAGTCTGCGAGTAATCGACGACCAATGCCCATGTGGAAATCCGCGGGTGCCGAATTGCTGCAGGGATTAACTGTAGTTGAACTTGTAATATCACCATTCACCACTAGATAGCAGACTTGTCTTAGTTATACTTATATACACTGCATCTTATATGGCAATAAACTACAATATGAGTAAGGCCTAATCATTTTTTGGAGTTTATTTTTTGTGGGGGGGAAATGATTTATTGCACTTAATGTTTGTTTCTTGTTCAAAGGAACCCTGACTGTAATGATAAGTTTGCTCCATATAATTTATTAGGTTGTTACTAGCATAACTATGAGATTCATTTTTCAAAACTCATTTCCAGTTTCGCCGCCATTGTTGTTTGCGTGACGTAGAATGGCGCTGCCCTCTCGAAGCAAAACGGTACGGTTGGGAGAGTGCTCCTCCCCCACGCCGTCCTCTTGTCGTCATTCACCAGACGCATTGAAAAACGACAGCACGGCGTGGGGGGAGGGGCACGCTCCCAACCGTACCGTTTTGCTTCGGGAGCGTCTACGTCACGCAAACAACAATGGCGGCGTATGTACAAATAGAGTTTCTACAAAATGTATTAAACCGGAAATGATTTTTGAAATCTCAATCTCATAGTTATGTTAGTGACAACCAAATAAATCGTATGGAACATACAGTCAGGGTCCCTTTGAACGAGAAACAAACATTAAGTGCAAGAAGTCATTTTGAACATTTTTTTCTCTCTCACAAAAATCAACTCAAATCCTCCAAAAAGGTGCTGCTCTGTATCAGAAATAAGTTTTCAAAATGTGAATACTTGTACAGTAGGCTATTGGTTTAAAAAACAAAACAAAAGTGTTAACGAACATCCCTAATGTGAATCCACTATCCAGCATGTGCCCTGCCGACGTGGCCCGCATGCGTGTCCTGTGAAAGTGGACAGTTGGCAGCGTGACAAAATCTTTAGGTGATGATTCAAGTTGACGTAGGCAAGTTAAGCATACACCACTGTGTAAACTTTCATTGAAATGCAGAAAAGACCGATGCAATGTCATGGCGCTTCGAACAAAATGACCCCCCATTTCTATAGCTCCGTTCACACACGAACGTGTCTAGACAAACTCACATCTTTGATCCTATGACCCTGCGTCAGCAAAGACGGACACACGCACGCCCACACACAAATCCCTTACTCAGTTGAACTCGTTGACCTTGAAATGCATTGTATGTCATTTTCCTTCCCTTTTCCAGACTATCAGTGCCTCTTCTTTTTTGTCCTCTCACCCACCCCTTCAAAAATTGTAAGTGGTTTTCACTTGATATGTTCATTTGCCAGTTGTGTAGCATGTTCTCTTGTTTGCATTTAAAAAAAAAAAAAAAAAGACAACATGAACAGATGATGGCATTGTGCGGTGAGATTTTTATTTTTTTTTTAAATAAAAATGTGTTGTAAATTTCACATATTTCAAGAAGTCTATGATCCATTTTTTTAATTGCCAAATATGAGGCTTCAAAATTGCGAAAGGGAAAAATGGATGCTACTTAGTCTAGCATCTTTCTCACGGCTACACAAAACGACATGCGTGAAACACAAAAATATCACCGTTCAAACCCTGCGCTAGCTGGAATACAGCTCACGGGGTTGACAACGAGGCACTCTATGCAGCCATGAGTATCTGAAGAGTCTGGTGACCAATCACCATTTGCCATCATTTTAATCTGACATAGTTTTTCTATCCAAGTCATCATTTGCAATTCTAATTTCCCGTTCTTTGTTTATATTAATACAGCATTTGCCTACATGTGCTTTATCTATGCGTGCCCTGCGACCAATCCTTTATACATGAAAATGGCTTTCGTTCATTGCAAAGCAAGAGTTGGACAAAGTGCACAGTAGCAGATTGTTGACAAACTCGACTGAAATCACAACACTGAAGACGCCTTATGCGCCGTCACATGTTGGCTTCCCCTAAACATGGAGGAGACATTTTTCCACAGGAACAATCTCACCACTGGGAGCCATTCAATAATTAGCGCGGTCATAAAAACACGGCCTTCAGGGAATTATAGGTGTGATAAACAAAGTAGTAGTGCTTTGATCCACACCATGTGACTACTGTGTTTATTCACACACTGACCTGAATTGCATGTCGATGTGATCATGTGATGTACCGTACCTCCTGGAAAACGTCCTTCCTGCTTCAATATCTTTGATCCGATTGACATTGCAGCATGATGACATCATCACCTGTAAACAGAAGAGGAAAAAGAGCTTTCGAATCGGGTTTATTAATGCTAACAGAAAACACTGAATTGAAGTAAGAATTTACCAAATTTGTGTTAAAACTATGAATATAAAAGCAAAGCGTACCTAAATTAATGTCCATCCAAAACTATTTAAGGAAACAAGGCTTTGCATAAGCAGCTACAGATGAACATACACGTAAAAAACATTATGTTGGTGTTCCACAGGTGTGCGTTTTACGCCCACTTGAGCCTCCTCCAATCCCCTCCGCACCTGCACTGCCTGAGCTACTAACATTTAAAAAGCATCAATTAACACATCAATCTTTTTTTTTTTTTTAGATAAATCTAATTTCAGAGCAAATTGCTAGCTGCCTCTTTGGCCAATAGGTGCGAATGTGAATCTCCTGGTGTGTATATCTGTCTGACAGCCGGCATGAGATGGAGCTGGGAATGATGATTGCGCTAAGAAAAGCCTCGGCAGCTGCTGCAGAGGATTTACCAGCGCACGAACGCACAAATACAGAAATAAGATCGCGTCAGTTCAAACGTAACGTAAGGCGGCACAGCAATGACAAAGCCTTGACAAATCTTTCGATTCACTTTCACATTTCAACAGGATTTTTTTTTTTGTATTGACTTTGTAACATGCTATATACAAACACTTGTGTCTTTATTGCCTTCTCACCCACCCATTATGAAATGAAACAACTAACAACAAATTTAGTCTGTAAAAAATGTGTGAGTGAACTATTAGAACCTGTTACATATTTTTAATCTCTGTACATGACTTGGAGGCACTTTCAAGTCATTTTCAGCCAGACGTACAAGAATTGCTGATCCTTGGGGGAAAATATGCCACATGCAGGTTATCAAAACACATGGGAAGTGTTTTCAATTGTAAAAAAACAAACATAAAATGTATTTTAACTGTAACGCCAGTAAAAGACTAAGAATATTAACACTTGAAAAGTATACTCACCATCAAGTTGCCGTGTGATGGAAGCAGTGCTGGCTGTGTGAACTGTAGACATTTATCTATTACAGTAGAAAAGCCTATATTGAACAAAACGGTAAAGATATGAAATAGAGTCAAATTGAATAATGTTCAAAGACATTTTTATGATGGACATTCTTTTTAATCATTTATGGTCGTGTGAACACAAAAAAAAGTGTTACCTCGACAGCATTGACAAGCTTAATTAGTGTCTTTGCTGCCCTCTGCTGCTCACAAACAAGCAGAGCAGCACTTGGTCTTCATTTTAATTGTGAGTCTGTGATTGGTCCCAGTGCAACGTGACGTCAAAGGTAGTATACTCGGCACAAGTGGTGAGAAGTCATCATAAGTCAGTCTCAACTCTTTTTTTTTTTTTAACCTCAAGTTTCAAGCAAGTTCAGAGTTTTTCGCACATTAGCCAATTTGCACTTCACGTAACGTTAGTCAACATTTTTTCAGAGCTTGTCACCAACTTTTTTTTTTTTTTTACCTCAATGGTTCGCTTGAAAAGAGAAAAATACTTTATTGAAAACGTAATTTGATAAATGTTCAAAACGTAATTTTGGGGGAAAAAAGCTTGAATTTTACTAATTTTTGTAGATTAGCCCCCCCCCCAACAACTCACACTTTCTTGAAAAAAAGATGGTTTCGATTTTTTTTTTCCTCAAATGCTTTTAAAAAACTTTAATTTTGAAAAAGACTTGTAAGTTTTTTTTTCTTATAGTAATGTGTTGTTTCTTTGTCTTGTTTTTAGAACTGTTTTCATGGAAGCCACATTTTCTTGGAATTTTTATTTTTATTTTGCAAGAAAAAAAAAGGCCAAAATGTTACTATTTTTCCATCTTATTTCACAAGGAGTATGTCAGTTGTTGTTTTTTAATTCCCCCAAGAATTTACACTTTTTTTTTTAAGAATATCTCTTGAAAATGATGATTTTTAAATGTAAACATTCAAGACTGAAGTCATTTACTTGAAGTTGAAGTCAAATATTTAATTTCAAGTCTTAAAATGGCCGAGTAAAGCCTGACTCAAGACAAGTCATGTGACCCCCCCCAACATCTTTGCCATTATTATTTAACTACTGTAGCGTGAGAGGCGGTGTTACCATGGTGACCGCCTCTAAGCTCCTCCTCTGAGTAGCGCGTACACAGCTGTGACGGTGAGTGCGGCGGCCGTGTACGCGAAGGCGGCGCTGTATAGCGTGCTGCGGCCGATCCGCTCGCTCAGCGTCCTCTGAGTTTCCGCCGCAGAGCCCGGCGTCCACTCGGACCCCCGCCGGGAGCCGCTTTCCAGAAGGTTCCTCACGTGGGACAGCTCGCAGCGGACCCCGCCGAGGCTTTGCCGTAGCTCCGACACTTGGGGTAAAAGTGTCTCCAGGAGCGTCGAGCGGTCCGCGGGGGGAGGACCGCTCCCCTCAGGGACGGCGACGGCGGCCCCCCGGAGGGAGACCCTGAGGCTGTCGATGAGCGCCCCCAGCTCATCCTGCTGCGTGCGATGGTTCCCGGCTTGGATTCGGAGGGCTTCCTGCAGGCTTTCCGGACCCTTCTGGGCCTCCAGCAACAGACTCTTCAGCTCCTACAAAACAACACACATGCACATGTAAAAAATATTTATTCATATTTTTGTTACTATTTACAATAAACCAGTTAAACAATTATTTAAAAATAAAAATAATAAATATTAAACATATTAGTAAAATTGTTTATTTTTAATTAATATTTTATGCTATCATTTACATAAATTAAATTAACTAATTATTTACTGATATTGCTTTTTTCATCGTTTTACTTTTTCCTATACCCTTTTCGTAATCTTGTTTTTTGAAATTGAATACTGGTAGCACAAAAATGATGTCATAGCTGAAAAAAAAATATTTTGTTGTGTATGTACAATTGTTTACATATATATGTATGTATGTATGTACTTTTCTTTTCTAATAAAGTTTGTCTTGTCTTTCATGTATATTTAAGATGGTTGATTTTATAAATATTTTGATTTTAATATTTACAATCAATATACTAATTGTACTAATCTTACAACTACAAAAATACAACAACAAAAACGGGCAAGTGAATGCAAGCCAAGCCCTTTCTTGCCGCATCCTCACCTGCAGGCGCACACGGTTGATGTACGTGGAGCCCATGACGCCGATGAGAGCGCCCAGCACCGACCCAATGAGCGACCAGTTCTTGGTGCGCTCGGCCCGCGTCCGCTCCTTCTCGTGACTCTCGCGCACGGCGGCCGAGAAGGAGGCGAAGGTCTCGCGCTCGGCCGCCTCGGCGTGCCCGTGAGCCGCGCGCAGGCGCCGCTCGTCCAGCAGCAGTCGATGCTCCAGGGTAGCCAGCTCCAGGTAGGCGGCCTCCTCGCGGGACACGCGCTCCAGGCGGGCCCGCGCCTCCTTCAGCCGACCCTGCACCGCCTCCAGGCTGCCGTGGGCCTCGCGAACAAGCCCCCTCGACGTCAAGAATGACGCCTCTGCCTGCAACGTCATTCAGAATGGATAAGCTTTGTGATTGGCTTGCCAAAACTAGAAATTAGTGGGGGAAAACAAATCTGCATTTTTGGCTTTTATTTTGAATTTAGTCCAGTCTGGGTTTTTGTTTCTGACCTCTGTGACTTTGGTCTGCGCTTGGCGGACCTCATTGAGGCCGACAAACTCCTCGTACTTCTCCCACCAGCTGTTCATTGTGGCGGCGGCCATCAGAGCAGATTTCTGGCTCCACTGCTGCCCCAAACGAGCAGCATGCTGGACAACAATAAATAAATAAATAAATAAATAAAATAAAAGTAAAATGGCTTTTAGTAAATAAAGTGGTTTAATAACATTGAATTACTAGTATTTCTGTGTTTCATGCATAGCTCTGACTTTTGTCTTGCAAAAAAAAAAAAGGACCAAATGAAATAATTGAAGTTACCGTTGTTTTTTCATTATTTTCTTTGTGAAAAACGGCAGGTTCGTAAGTGTTTTATTTACCTGTAAGGCAGACAGAACTCGCTCCTTCACATCAGGACCAGCCGGGCCTGGGCCACTGGGTTGGTGATGGGCGCCGTAGGTTCGGACCGCGTGCGCCCGGACCGGCAGGGGTCCGAGCAGGAAGAGGCGGGACCAGCAGCCCGAGCCATGAACTCGGTACCTGGCATGAACAGCGTACACAGTGCGCATCAGTGTACTGTAATGTAGTCTATTGTAGTGTAGCTTTAATGGGAACATACCTCATTGAGAAGTGCAATATGAAAAGAATCGGAACTGCAATTTGTCCCCAGCTACAGCGATACCACCTGTAAGTGATTGGTTAGATTCAGGCAACCATTTTAGCATCAGGGAGAGCATCCTAACAGACTGCATCTAGTTTTTTTTGGCATCATTTTTTTTTTCCAAGTTTCAACCATCCCTAAGAGTCGATTTTTTTTCATGTAACCTTAAATCCTCCCTTCGTTTGCTTGAATCTTTGTTCTGCCTACCACTTTTTGCATCTTGCTTCTTGTTTCCCATGCTAAAACAACTATTTTGGTCTTCCTTCTTTCGCGACCTGTATGATACTGCTTTATAATTCACTTCCTTGACTCAATTTATATCATTATATGACAGTATTCACTGCAACTGTAAAAAAGGAAGAAAAAATAAAAAAGTTAAAGAAATGTATCCCTACTATTGGTCCACCCAGTATGCTATTTTGTGCACTAATAGGATTCTATATTTCGTTTCCTCGTACTTATGTGACAGTAATGTGTAATCACAAACAATATTTATCTGCCCATCCTTTTTGATTACCCGACTAGCTGCTGCTAATGTCCTCTACCCATTTCCAATGGTAGCAACCTAGCATTTAGCATCACGTCCCGGTCTTGCTCTGTCATGTGGTCTATTTATATATAAAGAAAATATACCTGTATTCTTGTGCGTTTCCGATACAAACATGTCACTGGGACAATATTTTCCAATGTCCCAAAGTCGTCATTCTAATGCGAAAAGAGACAGTTAGCCAGATGATAGCATGTGAGTTTTGATCAGGCATATGATGGTGATTCTATTTCCGGGTTCAAAGTTTTACTGGCGCGGTGGGGTCTTTAAGGCGCGACTTTTTCGCTACTAGATTGGAGGCAACACATTATCATCAAAACACTCCACCCCTTTCTACTTTTGCTCTTATTAACGCTAAAAGATGTCCGGTAGGGAAGGTGAGACGCCGTTTTATATCGCTGCATCATACATTCTTATTAGTATAACATTAAAACTAACTGTGACGTGATTGCATGTGTGGATTAGCTAGTTAGCTCTTGCTAACGAGAGGTGCACGAGTAGGCATAAGACTAAAACAAACCACTCTCCAAAAGGCGGCAATGCATTTTTAATTGCACATGTCAAATAATGATATGCATTTATTGAAGTTCTGTTCTGTTCATACCTGGCAGTCAGATGTGTTCTCAGTTGACAATAACGCATTTTATTTCACTGCCAGGAGGCAAAAAGAAACCACTGAAGGCTCCCAAAAAACAAAACAAGGACATGGATGACGTAAGTTTCCCAAACGTATTATTATGCACGCATTAGGTTCAATGCACTGTTTTGTGCATAATAAATGTTACCATAAATTGCCATTCCAGTATTTTGAAGTGTGCTATAATGTGTGTGCAGGATGAAGTTGCTTTGAAGCAGAAGCTGAAGGAGGACCAGAAGGCCTTGGAGGCCATGAAGGCCAAAGCTTCTGGAAAAGGACCTCTTGGTATGAACGGAAACACATTTCAAATACAGTTGAGCAATAGCTGCGAGGGTACGCCAACAAAATTGGGAATAAAAATGGTTTACTTGAGCGCAGCGTGGCTGTGACATATCCAATTGGGAGAGGGTTTGGCGCAGTGATTTCAGAATGCTAACAGCAGCTGACCAGCCAGTGGGAATAGCATCTATGCGTCTTCCTGGTAGGCTGCTAAGCAACTACTTCCAAATATGGGCAAGGTATTGAAGTGTTTGGGGATTGTCGTTTGTGGTACATTTACTGTTTATGAAGAGGCGATTATAGGAAGAGTTTCTAGCTACATGTAGTAGAGCTTGGCCTCTATCCCCATCTTACTGTGCTGTCAAGGGTTTCTCATGCACTGTCTTGTATTTTCTCTCCACCAGGTGGCAGCGGCATCAAAAAATCAGGCAAGAAGTGAAGCCTTCCAAATCGTCCTGATGATTCCCGTCTGGGTTTACCTTGACTGCAGCGTGCCCGGTTTGTTTTGCTCCGGTTTAAAAGTGTGTTGTTTTTTTCTGCGACAGTTTCTGTTAACTGGAGTCACAGATTTCACATTGATATTTTTTTTTTGTCTTAAACACCGACCAGCCATTTTCAAATAAAAGGTTGGTCAAAATGGCAAAATTTGAGACATAATGATGTTGTTAAAATACAAGAAAAAATGTTTGGGGTTTTTTAGGACATTTTATTGTAAAGAGACTAATAAAATGTTTTGAAATCGCTTCAAATCTACAGTATGTGATTGAAATCAGTAAGCGCTGATAGCAAACCACCTACAGGGGGCAGAATATCTCCAGGAAGTTGTACATGCTTTTGACAGTTGGCAGGAGGTCTTTGCCGTCAAATGGGACTTGCGTGTTTTTCATTGGACTGCGACGTGATACAGATACAGCTGGCAAAAACAACAACAGAAAACTCTCATTAAAAAAATGTTAGGTGTTTGTTAAAATATAGTTTAATGAGCTTTTTTTTTTTTTCATGAAATACCAGATGATTAGAACAAAATGGTGTGTCTCCATGAAGTGGCCTGAGGTAAAAGTGGACATGTTGGTCTTGTGATGTTGCCGAGTTGGAAATGTTAATTATTCAACTGGTGGAGCTGGAAACGACTCGCATGTTGAAATCTCAAGTTCAGCAGAATAATGTTGAAATGCTCTCCTGTCACCCTCAAGGACTAGATTCGACTTAAAAGTCTGTTGGCCTCGAGCAGCGTGTCATCTCAGAGCATTTTGCAGCTGGAAGTCGGCTGCCGCCATGGGTGCCGTTGTAGTAGTCCTTCTTCTTCATCTCCTCGTTGCATCTTGGCCAGTTTCATCTGCAGGATTTGGATCTCCAGGTTGAGTTTCTCTCGCTCCAGCAGCAGGTTTCCTCGTTTCAGCTCCAGCAGGTCACTGTCCAAATGTGGACCTGCTGGGGTGGCTTTAACCGGAAAACAAATTGCATTAGTTTTCTATTCTAACAAGTGGATTCTTCCTAAAAGTGGTACAATTTTGAGGAAGAAGAAGAAAAAAAAAGACTCAAAAGTAAATTTTGTCAAATCCTGCAACATTTCATTATACCTCAGATTACTTTTCATCTTTTTTGTGATGCCACCACAGAAGGGCACCGGTGACTTTTACAGGCGGTGCAAAAGGGGTTGTGGGGTTCCACAAGGGTCTATACTCAGACCGTTGATAATCTCTGTCACACTTATAATACCATTTGAAAATTCTAAGCATCTCGGAAACATCTAGTAAAGATGATGCTCAACTCATGAAATTATGCTTTTTTTTTTTTTTTTTTCTTGCCATAGATTGAATTCAAGCTCAGGTCATGCTGCAGATTGGTTACACCCTGCACTGGTTGCCAGCCAATCGCAGGGCCTGTACAGACAAACAAATTCATACCTGAGGACAATTTGGAGTCTTCAGTGACACTATCATGCATATTTTTAGACAAGGGAAGAACATTTGGAAAAATGTCAATTCCATGCACAAAGGCCTAAACCGAAATTCGAACCCTGAACCTGAGAACTGTAAAGCAGTCATGCTAACCCTTAGGCCACTGTGCTGCTGCTAATGTCTTGTGCTAACGTCATATCAGCAGCAGTTACCTTCATCTTCTTGTGGCGCGGCGAGAGATCTCAGCTCAACCTCCACTGGGTAATGGTCGCTCACTTTTAGCGCCTGCGACACAAACACACAATATCAGCGTCAATATCAATACGTAAGCGTCAGATTAATTCCACGGTCTTTACGTTGATCTCGGTGTTCAGTTATGCACTGGAAAACACACCCAAGATGTCCGAGTACCAAAAAATCTCGGGTGTTGAGCCACATGCTGCTTCACCACGCACCTGCTCATTGCTGAGGCCGAATGCGTTCTGGAAGTTGAAGGGTTTGGCGGAGTTTGGTACCACAGCGCGAAGCATGTCGTCTCCGTAGACCACAATCCTGGAACCAGGACATTTGAATTGGCACTACATCGTTAATACTTACATTGATGTTTCTGTATTTGGCAATTTATTATTATATTATATTATTAGTATGGGATTTTTTTTAATGGGCTTTAGGTGAACTGATGAATACACACACACTCGCACGCACACACACACATACATACACATACTCACCCACATACAAAAAAAAAAATATATATATATATATATATAAAAAAAAGGAGAGCAATGATGATGTCAAATCAAATGAACAATACTGAGCTCTCCTGGAAAAAAAAAAAAATGAATTGGCACCGTTTGTTAGCGTTGACGTAGACTCCCGTCCAGCCACAGTTGGGAGACTCCAGTCACATGACTTGACTTGACAAAGACTTTTTAGGACTTTGCTTAACAACACTTTTGAAAACTCATGTTGACTTTGACTCGGTATCAGTGAAACTTGACTTGCTTGATTTTTAGCCACTTGGGAATGACTTGAAACTTGAATGTTAAAGACTTGAGATCTAAGTCAAGTCGTTTTTATTTCTGTAGCGCTTTCAAACCGCCTTCGCTGTCACAAAGCGCTTTACTTAAACCCAACATAAAACAAGCATAACATGAAACAGCAGCACGTCTGCATCCTACCTGTCATACGTATGCGTGTTTCCCACGCTGGCCGTGGTGTCGACGTCATCTCCGATCAGCCAGTGGAAGTTTTTATCGCTGCGGATGCGAATGCACTGCATGTCTCTCTCGGACACGTACGCGCCGTCGGCGTTGAAGTCGCCCAAGATCATCACGTTCTGTTGTGGGGAGGAAGTTTGCAGCAAACGAGGAAAACAAGATGTCATCATCCCAAGTGAAACCGGCTTCAGGAGCTGAATTTTCAAGAATGCTGAAAATATCCTCACGTCAGTCCTCCACTTGGTCTTGACGTGCTGAAAGACGTCAAAGAGCTCATCGAGCTCGATCTCCGAGTCCTCGGGTTTGGTGTGGACGGGGATCATCACCAGGTCCTTCAGCACTGCCGTGGGGACACGCACACACGTCAAACGCACGCCACGCCCACGCACACACGTTGACTCCTCCCACCTGTGCGGTGACATCGGAATCTCAGGATGTAAGGGTCCCTGGCGAAGACGTCGCCGCCGTCCGTCACCTGGTCGTCAAACTGGTACGAGCCCACCAGGTCCACCAAGTCGTCCCTGCGCGGACCACATGAGAAATTCGACGTGGGCTTTCCGATGACATCATCATGGCTACCTGTAGAGGAACATGAACTGCTCCTTGTAGCGGGATCGTCCCAGCCGGCTGCTGATCTTCAAAGTGTAGTGAGGAGAAACGTTGACCCTGCACACACACACACACACACATTGATATATTTCATCTTTGTAACGTTTGGCAGTAAAAGAGTTAAAGGACTTAATTTTGGTCCTTAGCGCATTTCGGACGGCGGACGTACGTGTTGAGCGCATCCAGGAGAGTTTTGACGGACGTGCCGCTGACGTCCACCACCTCAAGGATCACGATGATGTCATAGCGACGGATAATCTGGGGGGGCAAATATTGACATGTTTCAATAAAATCAATAAATAATCTGATGGATTTTTTTTTTAATATACATTTTAGAACATTTTGCTTCATTCTCAAATCTTTTGAACATATAAACTTTTCTTTCTTCCTATTCTTGTTTTTCTTTTTCTACTTGAATTTATATTTTTAATTTGTAATTTGTTTTGTGTTTTCTTTATGTTTATATGTTCAATAAAACCATAAACCATCTTGAATAAAAAAAATACAATAATAAAACTTTACTCTTCAAATAATCTGTTGCATTTTTTCTTACAATTTAACGTATTAAATATGTTAATGTTATTTTTAATCACTAAATAATCAGTTGAATATTTTGACATTCTAATTCAATGAAAATTTGTCCTTTGTTTTCAAATATTTAGTTGTATTATGTCTTAGAATTTAATTTTTAAAAAATGTTTTTTTTTTAACTTATACTTTCCATTAAATTTGAAAAAAATCATTCAATGTTAAATTTGTTGGCTATTTTCACATTTTAATTTAACAAAATATGTTTTTTGTTTCAAATGGTCAGAATTTCTTACTATTTAAATAAAATACTTAATAAGATGTCATATTTTTTAAATGTACTAATGATTTTTTTTAAACTTTACTATCAATAATAATGCAGTAATTCTTAATTTTCAAATAATCACTTGCTTTTTTTACATATGTGATTAGTATGGAAAAACAAAAACTATCTTTTATTTTTAAATCTTGAATTTTTCAAGAGTGATTTAATTTAGAACATTGCATTATTCCTTTTGTTCAAATAATCAGATGTAATTAAAAAAAAGTATTTTAATACAACAATAAAATATTTTTTCAAATAATCAGTTGTCCTTTTATATTTAATTTTACCGCTCGCGCTCACATTACAATATCTAAAAAATATTAATGAATAGAATCAAGTTGAAATCCCGTAGGCTGCATTTGGATATGAATATTAAAGTGTGTGTTACCTGCACCAGGATCTGAACGATCGCCGGGTCGGATACTTTACTTCGTCCAAACTTCTGGATGTTGAACGAGGCAATTTTCATGGCGGCTGCTGCTGCTGCAAAACAGAAGAGTCGACAAAGAAGAAGAAGTTGAAGCTGCATGTGCCTGAACACGCAAAAGGCATGTTAGGCATTACGACATTTACACAAAACAAACGCTTTAAGTCCGACTATGCAGCTGCCAACACTTAAAAGAAGGCCAAGCAAGTCCTCTTTTGTGTGTGCGTGTGTGCGTGTGCTAGTTGGTTTCTTCAAGTCCCATTTTCAAGAGCAGCTGCGTTTTTTATGATCGATGGAGCAGCCCCAAACCGATGTAAACGTCTTCATGAAACACAGATGTGAAGCAGCTGTCAGAAAGCACAAGGAACATTCGTCGAGGGCTTCACGACTCGACAGCAGCGTTTCACCAACTTTTAACATCACTTTCAAAAATGACAGTCATCGCTTTAGCAGGCTCAAGCGTTGAGCAAAAAATGAGGCAGAAAATGCATCTACCCTTCATCAAATACTCTGCAGCCGGGTAAGCTTAGAGTGCCTCATTGTTGGCAGTGAGTGCAATCATGTCACAGAGAAAACTGGCGGAAGTGTGTGTAATGGGTGCAAAGGGACGGAAGTATTAACATTTTAAAATATTCCCCATAACAGAAAAAGGAAATTATTCAGAAAAAAGCAGGGGGAAATGTTCAGAAAAAAATATATATTTAAAAAAGAAAAAAGTACTTAGAAAATTCAACAAAACAGAATGTAATAACACCCCCCAAAAATTTTTTTTAAGTCAGACAAAAGTTTTTTTTCAAGTGAATGCAATACGTGTTTTCCTAATATATATATATATATATATATATATATATATATATATATATATATATATATAAAATATTTATCCATTGATTTGTCCATTGATTTATTTTTTGAAAATATGCTTGTTTTGCACAATACATGGTCTTTACAAGCATCGGCAAATATATTAGAGGACAACTTAAAAGTTCTGGTGGCATTTTACGATTGTGTACACCATTTCTTTTGTTCCGGATGACTGACAGCCTCAATTAGAGGTTGCAGTTGTGTTGCGACACGTCCGCTGGCAGCTGGCTGCAAACGCACACGTCGCCTGAGGTCTTGTGACGTCACATCCGGCTCATGTGGCCCAAAACAAAGTCAGACCCTCGCCTGCATTTGAGGGAAGGAAGAGTTTTGAATGTCACGCGCAGGATGCCCCCCCCCTCCCCCCTCACAATAGTTTTTATATTATTATTTGTTAAGGGGATACAAATCTGTATTTATTTATTTTGTTTAGGGAAGTTGTACCTTTCAATGATTCAGTGTGTGGATGGATAGGAAGCTTTCCCGGGTTTCAAAATTCATTTAAAAAAAACAAAAAGAACAAAACACACACATTCCACCCAGACAAGTTCTGTGTTTATCTCTCAGCCAATCTGACGGAACCAACGGCCGGCGTAAGACAGGAATGTCCCACATGACATGACTCTAAACCAACAAAGTACTTGTCCACTCAAGTTGATCTCCCCCCCCCCTTTTTTTTAACGGTATGGGAGATTGTTGTCACACCATTAAGTCTTTCAACTAAATTGATTGTAAAATGTCACCTGTAAAGAATGCAGCAGCAGATTTGTTGTCACATTTAAAGCCAGTCATGAAGAACACTGGCGATTGTCGTCAAACGTAGGAGACCGCGTCCACTTGCCAAAACCTCTTTCAATTCAATTGACCACCAAAAAAAAAGTCACCTGTTGCTGAATCAAACATTGGACGCCTCTACGTGTCATAACAAGAACATGCAACACTTGCCGGAATACATTTTTCAATTATAGTAAGGAGATTGTTGGTCACATTTAGGACACGCCCAACCAGAAATTATTGTTCAATTAAGTTGACCATTGACAGTAAGATGCCACATTTCTTATTGTCAAGACTTTACATGCCATAATGAAGCCTCGACACACCAAACGCACATCACCAACACAACAACCCCGGGGGATGAAAACAACAATGGCGTTGCCCTTCCTAATTTCCTTTGCCTGACTACGAGCGTTGGGGAACTATTTGAAGCCTCTCGCACAGGAAGTAGTTGCTCACCTGCAGGAAGTAAAAGAAGAGGTTGCGAGTCCACTTGTCTTGTGCGGCGTCTCTTTTGCTGGCGAGTCAGTCAAGAGACGCTTCACCTTCAATTATATAATATAATATATATCAAGTTGCTTGAGGGAAGAATGACACACCCACAGGAAGTGGTTAACCCGGCAAAAGGGGCGTTTTTCGTCTTTGGGGAACACATTTGGAAGAATGTTTTTTTCCATTTTTTTTAAAGTCTTAAAATAATCAACATTTTTGTTGTTTGGATTAAGCCATTTATATAGTTTCCCCCATTAAATGTCAACAGAAAGTATATACTGGGAAAAATAAGTACTTTGCCTGTAAGAGTCTCTTTTCTTGAACATTCAACTTTTTTGTCGAGAAAGTAAAATTAGCATTTTTTCTAAAAACAAAACAAATAAAGCTTTATTTCCCCTTTTCCCCCTTAAAAATGACTACTTTCCTAAAAATATATATTTACAGTTCTCAAATTTTTGTTTTCCCTCAAGACTGAAAAATCTCACAAATTCTACGCAACATTTCTAAAAACTGAAATGTATCTTCTGCCCAGATTTAGTCATAACTTTTAATTTCCTCATTTCCTCAGTAGAGCTTTGTTCTGCGGGTGTATCCTTGTGAGTGTTATCGCAATTTCTGCCAGGTGCAGTCATGACTGAATAACCTCCTCTATTCCTCAAATGGGCTTTGGTCTGTGTTTGCGGAAGAAAAAGCTTATCTTCCAACAAAACAAAGCAACTTTATTGCTGTTAAGATTCTAAATTATTGTTTAAAAAAAACTACCAAAAATAGTTGAGATTGTGTGTTTATTCTAAAAAAAAAAATCTTAAAATAAAAAAATAGGTTGGTACATGCTTTTGGTTCAATGCACTGTGTATTAAAATAACAAAAAGCCAGCACTCATTAATTGCAGTTGATTTTAATTGTGAAACACATGTTCTCTTTTGACGTGCCAACATTCAAATCCAAACAAGCTGAGATAAAAGTGATGCACCAACATGACAGTAAACAACAATGACAGAAAAGATTGTGGGAGAAATCAGTAGTCACAGAAGTGTGCGTGCAGCCCAGCAAGAGGTTGTCTCGCTTATGCTGCCCCCTGCTGGACTGGAGTGACAAAGCAGACACGGCTTGTTTTCCACTTCCAGTTTTGGCAACATTTTGAGTGCTTTGCATTATGACGCTACTTCTTAAAAATAACTCAACAAGGAATTCCAGTTGTGTATCAACATCTGAGCAACATTTCAAAAGTTTTTAGCAACATTTTTAGCACTAGTGTTTCAACTGTGATCAGGTGCAACATTTTTCACAATATTGGGTCTAAATGTTCTCAAATTAAAATACAAGATGGGATTTTTATTTTATAGCAGGCGTGTCCAAAATATTGAATATTAGTTTACTTTTAAATCTTAACACTAATCAATGAAGGTCAAGAAACCGCTCATTTTCTGTGTTTGAGTATAAACTTCAACTCCCCCCAAAATTATTTGCTGCCAAACTGCCAACTGCTGCTAGTTTCAGTTGGTCGGATTTTAAGGCACCACTGTACAAATCTTGTCATGGTAACCCAACATTTTTTTGCCTATTAGTTTCATTCAGAACTGTAAATCAAAATATGTTAATTAAATATATTACAAAAAAAAAATCAGGCTTGTAGTATTGATGCTAAAATACATTAGCATTATTAGCATTAGCACATTAGTCTTTTAATTTCTTTTCAGTGTAATGTTGTCACTTCAATTCTGCTCTTAACATACCTCGGGGTGCGAGGGACAAATACAAAAACAACAAAACGAGCCACAACGGGCCCCCACGCCACACTTTGGACGCCTCAGGGCACGACGACGTGGAAGGGCGACCCGGGGATGTGGTCCTCGCCCCACTTGACCACCAGCATGTAGTCGCCGCGCTCGCGCAGCACGTAGCTGACGTTGTAGTGCAGGTCGCCCAAATGCTTGATCAGGACCTCCTCGCAGGGAACCTGAGGGCCGTGCACGCCCACCACTAGCATGTTCTTGCCTGGAGGGGAGGGGGGGGGGGGACATAATCATTTAATGTTATCACAGGACACCTATCAACAATTTCGTCTATTACTCCTTGTGATTTGTGTTTCCAATTCAACACTGGCTGGACATTAGCTGGCTTTCCAGCAAATTGTCATCTCCGCATTGGACAAAATGGATGTCAATCATTACAACCAGATGTTTTCAACTTTTCTTTTATCGTTTAATATTTGCACATTTTTCTTATCCAAACCATTTGTCTTTTTACATATTACTTTTTTTACAAAATGAAGATATTTTTAAGTCAAAACTAATTATTTTTAATGTTTTATTGTATATGATTCGTTTGCATGTTTACAGTCAAAACCATTTGTTTTATGTAGATTTCATGTAGTCAATCCATTTATTTTCATTTAATTTTTTAAGTATACATTTTGAATATATTTTGCCAGTAACATTTTTTATGTTTTATTTTATATATCAGTTTACATATTTAAAAAAAAAATAGAGCTAAAAATATATAAAATATATGTATTTTTGCATGTTGTGGTCAAAACCATTCAATTTGATGTACAGGTCTTTCATTCATATGCGTATTTCTTCATTTAAGCAATCATTTATTTTTGTATAATTTTAGTTGATATTTATTCAATGTTTGATTGATTGTTTGATTTATTTGTATCAGGGACAGTACATAATATACATTTCAGTAAATATACCAGAATGAGCCAAATGGCAAAATAAAAATAAAATGCACAACAATAACAATACATTCACGAAAATACTATTAAGTTAAAATTACATTTTCATAACAAAAGCAATACATTTACTAAAATGTTGTTCATTACTATTTATCTCTTGAATGTGTTGCTGAAAAGCGTGGCTGCTGATTTGTGGAGAACCAGGAAGCGGGAAAATATCAAAGATGACTTAAGAAGTGAATGATAATATTGAGAATGCTTTTCTTGCAACGCCGTCCCGTTGTGGGAGCGAGCGCGAGTGCGACGGGACTGACCGGCTTTGCTGCAGTCGACGGAGAAGCTGCTCTTCTGGCCCACGTAAGCCTTGCTGAGGCCCAGGCCTCGGCTCAGCACCTTGCTGGCGTCCGACCCGTCGCTGGCGCTCTGCAACGAGGAGTTGCTGCTGCTGACCACCGACGCTTCCGCGGAGGGTTCAAGGGTCAGCGTGGATGACACACTGGAGTTGGTCACGTTCACCAAAGGAGGACCTGAAAGGGGACAATTTTCACAACTTTTCTTCTTGCGTCAACAATCAATTCAGGTAGGACGGTTAAAATAACAAAGCGTGCGCCGACCCGTGACTTTGGCGACGAAGGGGCTGCCGGCGATGTGGTGCGGTCCGCCGTACTTGACGGCGACGACGTAGCTGCCGGGCGCCATGGGCGTGTAAAGCACCTTGTAGCCCCCGGGCACCTCCAGGCACTCCATCTGGACCTTGGACGGCCCTTCCACCGTCACGGCCACCGCGCCCTGCCCCGCCGCCGCGCTGTCGATGATGAACTCCGACTGGACGCCTGCCGCCGGGACGCACGCATGCTCAAAACATGGCACCAGAACAATCACAGCAGTCACGTTTCTACACTGTCTGCTACGTCAGAGCCCTCTAGTGGCATGTACCGGCAACTGCTGCCTAACTTGTGCTGGAATCAATGTTTCTGTTGCTTATCTTGTGTGTGTCGCTGTATGACTTTGGTTGACCGTTTTTCGACAAGATTAGCCTTCCTGATGCGGCACACGCCTTTTTGATTCATTCGTGGGAACAGCTGTAGACCAACACAAGCCATTTGCACAAAAGGCAACGGCAGGTAGCACTTCCCTACCTGTGCTCAAAATGTTTTTATCCTAGGAAAACAAACATCCCCCAAAAAAGACACACACAAAAAAAATCAACTTAATTTCCAGAATTTTTTTTTTTAAAAATCTAGATTTTTTTTAATGGTCTCTTGAAAGAACTCAACTTTTTATCCAACAAAAAAATTAATTTTGTTGATTCTGGATTTGTAAAATTATTTCATGAAAAACCTTTTCTCCAGAAAAGCATTTTCTCAATTGTAGGAAAAAGTATTGGGGAAAAAATATATATTTTTTATCCTAGACTCTATTGGGGGAAAAAATATTGAAAAGAAAAATAATTCTAGATTTATCCCAAATTGAAACATAATCTAGAAAAATATACTTCTATAAACTGGACTATTTATCAGGGGGTCGAAAACTTCATATTGCATTTTTTTCTCATTTAAAATTTAATAAAACTTTCTAATCCTGAAAATCCTCATTTTAAAAAAATCTCCAAAAATTCATATAAAAAAAAAAAAAATTCTATATACAAAAGTATCTAAAATTATCTCTTAAAAAAACACAAAATACAACTATCTAGGAAATGTACATCTGGTAAATGTAAAACCTTTTATTTCTTGACAAAGTATGACTGGATTTTCTTGACAAATCCGGATTTTTTTTCTCTTGGGAAATGGCAATTGGAAGTTGAAAAAACCTGTGGTGCCTCTCTCCAGCCCGGCACCGTACGCCGAGACCAGTCCGGGATCTCCGGCCTGTTGGGGCAACCCGACCATGACGCTGAAGGAAGTGACGCGGCCCTGGGGGCCAAACTTGACGTCCACCGTGTGGAGGCCTCGCTCGCGGGGGATGAAGCGGACCGAGTACTTGTCTGGGATGGAGGGAAAGTCAAGTTACTGAGGATGATTGTTGAGACCGACACACACACACACACACACATTCACGCACCTTTTTCCAGGTGTGTGACGGCACACTCCTCCTGAGCTCCAGAGGGGCTGGTGAGCTTGGCCTCCGGTTTTCCTTTGGCCCCTTCCATTGACACGTCGAAGGAGGTCGGCTGATTCTCCTTCAGACCTGCTTTCTGTAAACATATTTGATGTATTTTTATGTCTAATTATATTTTTTAATATATGCTTTTATCAAAAACTTTTGTTTGTCAAAACCATGTGAGATGGCGGCTCACCTGAAGTCCGGTGACGATCATGCGCTGGCTGTCGTAGGTGGGGGCCTCCACAGGGACCAGGTAGGGACTATCGGGGATGTGCTGATCATTGAACTTGACGGCAATTTCGTAGTCGCCTGGAGGATGACGTCAGCGTCACACACATACACCAACAGCGGAGGCCATCAACAAGTTTTTTTTCTTCTCTACCAGGCTCCTGCGCCACAAAAGAGACGCCACAGGATCCGTCTTTGCGGTCGTCGAAGGAGATCTCGGCCCTGCTGGGACCCTCCACGGCCACAGACAAGCCCCCGGCGCCGGCCTCTCTGGTCCAGATACTGAACTCGGCTGCAGATGGAATGAAATGAGTCAGAGAGGCTTCTTGGAAAACACGTCTACCAAATTTCAGAATTAGGGCCAATTGGCCGATTATTTTCCCCTTAAAACGTTATCGAAGAAAACCGAAGTTTCCGACGCTGTGAAAGTTTCCTGAATGCACCATTTTACTTGCGTAATAGTACGTAGCGTGTTATATTCTGTTGTCCCCAAGCGTACTGTAAGATGTTTAATTAATGACACCGCAGTTGGAGTTAGCTGTAAAACTAAACAAACGACGTCAAGAATTACATCCACTGTATATTTAAATACAAAACATGCTTTGTTTTTAAAACATCGCTACCCTAGTGCTAATGCTAAAAGTAAAGTGAGGATCCCATTCAAATGCTAACAGGAAGTTAGCATCGACTTCGGGAGTTGTTCTTCCTTCAAAAAACGAATATCTACACACAAATCTTCTGGCAACACATAACCACAGGTAAAATAACACTATGAAAAGGCACAAATTCTTCCCAATGTGTGAAAAACGAGTTATTTCAATAGAATTCAAGCGCAACTTTCTTCTGTACTCACTTTTAGTGTGTACGCCATGGATGCACGGCACCACACTGCCCCCAGGAGGACAAAACGCACAGGAACAGTTAGTATTTGTTCTTACTTTTTTTCCATTTCCTTTAAATTATTTTATTTCCCCTGAAAATGCAAGGATGCAAACATCCAATGATTTTTGTTGTTATCTTAACACACTTTTCCACATGACATGCCACGAAATACAATCCTCGAGGTCGCAGGTTAGCCCAGTATGTCCCAAGACTTGTGAAAATAACAAGATGTATAGAAGAAAAGGTTCATGCTTTACAACAGTTGTTAACAAGTGTGGTTTTATTATTGATACATAACCTTGTATACTTCATGAAATTTGTTGATAAGGTCATACTATGGACTTGTCATTCAAAGCAGAGATTCTTAATAGCGAAAGTTTGCGCGTAAGTGACACCCATTGAAAAGGAACTGGAGAGCGGGGGTCATTTTATGAATTATATATTTTTTTAAATAATCGTCAATCTGTGTTTCGGCCTCAAAAAATGCTTATCGAAATGCTTATCGGTCGCCCTATTCATGATGCTCAGTCAAACTGGCTTTGGGGGCTCAATTATTTGAAACAGTTTCTTTTCAAACATGGGTAACTTCAGAAATGAGGTTATTTGTCTGTGTATGCGTACCTGGTTCTCCCACATACGCTTTCTCCAGTCCCGGACCTCCGGCTTTGACCTTGGCGGCGCCACCCTCGCCCAGCGGCCCCACGGTGAACTGGAAGGGGCTCCCCGGCACGTGGGCGCCCCGGTACCTGACGCTCACCCGGTGCACGCCCATCTCGGTGGGCACGAACTGCACGCAGTAGGTGTCGTTGCCCGCGGCAACCAGCTGGGCGGGCCGAGTGGCGCCCGACGGGCACGTGACCTCGGACGTGACATCGCACATGTCCAGGGCTGCACAAGACATTTGTATTTCAAACAGTTTACGTTGGTTTCTTACATATACAGTAATCAATTCTATGTTAGGGATTTAAATGTGTAAAAAATTAAAATGTGTAAAAAATCATCCAAATAAAATCAAACAAATATTTTCGTTTGGATGATTCTTTCAATATACAAGTCAAAAAAATAATTCTGATAAAAATTAAAGAAAATAAATTAAGAAAATTACTGTGGCAAATTGGCAACATATTCATACATTTATATAAGATACATATGAACAATTATAAGAATAAATAAAAATAAAAATACATATAATAATAATCATTAAGGAATTGTGCATGTAAATCATTTTTCGTTAGAAAAAATACATGTAACAAAGACAATAAAAATGAAAATATGATTTAGAATTTTATTTCGCTCAAGATGGTTTACTTTTTTTTTATCTAATCTGGTTATAAATGTTCTAAATTTACCACATTTACACAACAAATGCAAATATCTGCATTTGTAACATATTTAACATTATTCAAAAGGTCGAAAAAGTGTCAATAACTCAGAGCAGACTGTTAAAAAATATTGGCTGCAAACCTCGGCCATTTTCCCATCAGAGGAAACCGCGGAAGCGAGAAGAAGCAGAAGAAGAAGAAGAGATGCGAGAAAGGAACGAACGAGACAAGGTCAGGAAGAAGCGGCTCGCTGGAGGAAGAACGTGATCATGACCACGACGACCACGACGAAGAGGCCAGGGAGGAAAACGGTGGAGGACAGGATAGCACAAGAGGAGAAATCGGGAAGAGGAGAAGGAAAGTTGGGAAGGAAAGAAGAACTTTAAGACAGTGATCATTTGACGGCTTTTTTTTTTTTACTGTATTTTTTTCTTACATTAAGTAAACATACTTTTTTCAAAATATCCGAATTGGGACATTTATTTGCACTTTTAAGCATATCACAAGGCGCAAAATGAACTGACTTTTTTTTAATATATACAGAAACTAAATTTGGTGAAATTTAATGAGTTGAGTTTTACATAAATAAAATATCTTTTTTATTTTATTACACAAAAATACTTACCGGTTATAGTGTGGTGTTTCACGTTTCATGGTTTATTTTGACAAAAATATTTGACCATTTTTAACTTATTCACTGGCAGCCATTTTGACTGAAGCAACTCCCTTCGCTCCCGGCTGTTTTACTGGATTTTGACCCACAGAATATTGTGTTCTATTGCTATGCAAACATGGAACCTACCAAAAGAAAGATTGAGGAAATAAAAGTTGATTTCTAGCTGTTTCCGTTTCGTAGCAATTAGCATTAGAATGTAGCAAAGTTTTATTATTATTCACAAATCTGTTTAGAACAGTGGGGAAATCAGCTTGTTTGCAACGTGGCCCTGGTTGATCTCTTATACTTTGCTGCCACCTATTGGCCGTTTTTTTGTAATAACTAACATTGCTTTAATCCACCTCTTCAGACAGAGGCTGAAGGCTATGCTCCAGCGTAAAATATTAAAATAGAACGTATTTATATATTTTTGGGAGTTCAAAAATTACATTCTGTATATATATATATATATTTTACACTTTGTTTCATAAAAATAAAATTGTTAACAAAAAACATAAATAAGCTACATGCCTTTTCTTCTAACATTTTGTCCCATTTGTTGTTTTTTTACACAAAGCAGAATTATTTTTTTTTAAACAGTTTTTTTTTTCTTTTTACATAATTGCAGTGCGTACTATTTGCGGTTTTATCGTGATTCTTTTTTCAGGTCACCTGGTATCTTGAGGCTGAGGTCACAAACGCTGCCCACGCCAGCAACAGGCGCCGCCCTCTGTTTGCGTGTGATGCTCTCCCGGATGCGACCTTCACCCGTCACCTGCACCGTGAACGGACTTCCTGTCCGACACACAAACCAAAAAGGTTCAGTTCCGTGAATGGTGAATCATGATTTAAAGAAACATGCAATGGATCTAGTAGTCAGCCCTGTGGGACTCCACCTCCATGACACTTAAAAAAATATATATATTCAAGTGGTGTTCATGTTCTTCGTACCTGTGATGTGTTTTTCAGAGAAGCGAATGGAGACGATGTAGTTTCCAGGCTCGGTGGGGCAATAAGACACGTGGCATGTCCCGTCCTCTATGTCCTCCGTCAGGATGTCCACCTTACTCGGACCCTCGATGGCCAGAGCCAGCCCACCGTAACCTGACGCAATATGAAGACGCCAATATTACATCCACCAAGGCATGATTCTATTGCCCCTAAACTGCATATGTGTAAAAAAAAAAAAGAATGTCTCAACATCGGTATGCAGATGTCAAGATCCACAATTGTCACCTTCGACTGATGGATGCGGTGTTGCTGTGTGAAAGCAGCGATAGTCTGCATGTCAGGTTCTGTGTCAAAGGCACAGGCTAGCAAACGCTACCGTTAATTGGCTCTCTGTGCTTGGAGCTGTTACAAATGATGTCATCTAATTTGCTGATTTGTTGGATGCTGTGCTGCTGTATAAAAGCGCACAAACTTGTGTTAAAGGCACAGACAGATATGTGCTTGTGTCTGTTATGGCTCTGATGTATCAGCTCTCAAAGCAGTTACAAATGGTAGCCAATTATCTTGATTGTGGGATGCTGTGCAAAAACGACCCCGCCTTTGCTGGGTTCTGTGTAAAAGGCACAGGTGGACAAATGCCCACGCTACTATTACAGCTTTGATGCGTCAGATATCTTTAGCCAAAACAGTTTACATTGTCTAATGATCTTGATTGCAGGATGCTGTGTGAAAGTTTACAGTTGTTGCAATACTGGGTTCTGTGTGAAAGTCACAGGCAGATCAATGCTAGCTCTATTGTTCAAGAGATCTGATGCATGAGAGAGATGACAGATGATCTTCTATCAATAAACTGCATTGCGGGATGCTGTGTTGCTGTATGAAACTGCCCACAGTTGCTGCAAGTGGATAAATGCTCGATCTACTCTTATGGTGCTGATCAGTTTCTTCTTTTTTTGTTTTTTACCGGGACTTCTGTGTGAAAGAGGCTTAAGCTGTAACGCATGTGGGATGATATTTGTGTTAAATAATAATGCATTTGCTGGGTTCTGCGTCAAAAGCGCCAAATGTATAAATGCCTATTATGACTGCAGCACTGTAGCCGGATCTCCGTATGAAAGAGGCGACACTCTGCCCGGGCGGCGGTCCGCTTACCGGCCTCGCGCGTGTCCACCACGAAGCTGGCGTCGGTGAAGGTGGTCCCTTGCACGAGCCCGTCGCCGTGCGCCCTGACGCGGCCGGCGTCTCCGATCTCGGACTGGACGATCATGATGGCGATGGGGCTGTTGGCCACGTGGCGTCCGTTCTTGGTGATGCTGACGCGATGCTCGCCCACCTCGCGGGGGATGAAGGAGATGCCCACGTGGTTGTTGGCCATCCTCTTGAGCAAGCAGGGCTCCTCGCGGCCCGACGGCGCCGCGATGCTGGCGCTGAGGAGACTCAGGTCCGTCTCGTTGATGTTCAGGAAGAAGTCGGCCGCCGAGCCCAGCTTCACCTGAGAGCGCCGCTGCTTGTCCTCTGCGGTGCATGAAAATCAGATTTGGACTGGAAAAAAAGTATATTTATGTTTCCATTTTGCAGCAATTAACATTAAAATAAAGTTAAGTTTTCATCATTATTTACAAATCTGTTGAAAACGGTGGAGAAAAGAGCTTTTTCGCAACATGGCCCTGGCTAATCTCTTATACTCTGCCACCTGCTGGACGTTATTTTGGAATAACTGCCATTGCTTTAAGTGACCTTTTCCGGCCAGAGGCTGCATCAAAGCCTTCTGTATGCTCTAGCATGAAAAAAAAAACCATTAAAAAAAAAACGTACAAATATGTTTTTGGGACCATGGCAATATTTTTGGGGCGCAAATGAGTTAAGTGATTATTGCAGTTCCGTACACACAAATTCACCGACAATTCTACCTTGACTTATGAGTATTTTTTTTTTTTTACTGTAATCTTCCGTAGGCGGGTACCGACCCGTGATCCTGGCGGTGAACGGGCTGCCGGCAATGTGGTGGTTGTTGTACTTGACCAGGATGTTGTAGTCTCCCGGGAGCGTGGGCAAGTAGGTGACGCTGCACGTGCCGTCCTTGTTGTCCACGCAGCTGATCTCCGCCTTGGACGGACCCTCGATGGCCAAGTCCAGACCACCTGGACGCATGCAGAGCAACAATGTCACAGCGTTATCAGCAAAAGAAAACAAACACGACTGGAAGAAATGTGAAATGGTTCTAGTACTCAGCCCTGTGGGACACCAGATACTTTAACACGTTTACTTGATGATTATAAAAACAATTAGGGATGTTCAATACCACTTTTTTTTTTAGAACAATACCGATACTCAAATCGTCAGTACAGATTAATACTATTAATACTTATGATACATAAAATTTCCCAAAAAGAACAATGAAAGATCATTTTAAAACATGATGCTGTTTAGTTTGTGATGTTTAATAATGAATAAATTAATGCTTTTAATTTGGAAGGCTGCTCTGTATTTACGTTTCCTGTTTCCCGTTCTTTACATATATAATAAAGTATGTATAAGCTCTATAATTAGCGTCTGTGAGGACCGCAAACGGCACCGTTCTATTTTTAGCATCACAGCTTGAAGACGTTAACAAGGCAATTGCGGGCCCGGCAAACGTAAACGAGGCAATTAAACACGGCAAAGTTACGTGAGCTACAAACATATATAACACACATTGAACCACGGGTTTAGGTGGTATTACTCACAACAAGAGTACTTACTTATCCTCAGTAACGCACGCCGAAATGGGAGTAATGAAATGAAGAAGTGTTACCTCATACGGAGACACACGGGAAACAAACGAGACGGAACAAAACCTTCGTTCTCTCCAGTCTTTCTGGTATCTGCCCCACACCGATACCCGGTGTCGGTACTCGCCCACCCCTACAAACAAATCCTGATTTGTGATCTCGTACCTTCAGCCGCGTCTTCTGTGTTGACGGTGAACGCCGCCGTCTTACTGGCCACGCCGCAGCTGAGGCCCGGACCGTAGGCCGTCACGCTGGGACTGCTGGAGCGGTTCACGTAGAACTGGAGAGGAGATTCTGCAAAATTGTCACCACAAAAATGTGAATACGCAAATGATTGAGTTTAAAACAAAGAACAATCCCGTGACTAATCGAGTATTGGCTCCGAACAGTTGAATTTGCAAATGCTGATTCACATATAATTGTTACATTGACGAAAAGTGATGCTATTTATTAGCCTGTCTGTGACTTTTGACATCGTTTGTTAGCATTGCCTTAGGCAAAGCCATGTGGTTGTTTAAAATTGCGCAACATGTATCTCTTTGTTTATGTATATATTTTGTCAGTAAACTTCAACTGGGAGTGGCAAGAAAATAAACTGACTTTTTTTATGAAGAATTATAGCATATAAAAATAAAACTATATAGTGGATCTGGAGTGATTTCTTCCTTCTGCACACCAGATGTTTGTTCCCGAAATCTCAAGGTTTGTGTGAGTGTGACTAATGGCCGGTTAATTAGGGACAGCTTGCCCAAAAGAGTTCAAGGTTCCATTTCCATACCTGGAATGTGCGCCCCGTTGTGCTTGATGTGCATCTCGTGCAGGCCCACCTCGGTGGGGGAGTACTGCACTGTCACCGTCCCGTCCGTGTTGTCCGTGATCAGCGGCTGGGCGGACTTTCCCGACGGCATCAGAACCTCACCTGAAAGAGAATTGATTGGCTTAAAAACAACGTCGACAGGCCTGGAACCGCCCCTTCTCAAAAACCAATGTCAGTCCCGCAGGGTCAAGACTGTCCATTTTGTTTTTGGGACAATTTTTCCTGGAACAATGCCAGCTAAATAATTTAAATATTCCAACATTTTCAAATCCAAAACGTTGTCTTTCCTGAATGTTTTTATTTGAAAATAGTTTGACTTTTGCTTTATACTTAAATACATAAAATGCATCAATTTTAAATCCTTTCATCAAGATTGTACTTTTTAAAATTATTTATATAATGTTGCAAACATATATTAACTCTTTGACTGCCAGACGTTTTCAGAAAAAGGATGCCGTGGGTGCAGGCCGATTTAGGCATTTTGACTGATCTTTCAAGGTCCACAGAAAATTATGTGTTTGGACTTTGGAAACACACATACTACCAAATGAAAGATTGAACTCTCATCTTTCATCAGAAAAAAAAGTTTGTTTCTACCTTATTCCGTTTTTCAGTAATCAACAATAGAAAATGGTTAGTTTCACCTCTGTTTTGAAACAAACGTCTTTTAACGTCTTTGGCACTCCTCCATAGGATTTTACTAAACGTTATTTAACGTTTTTGGCAGTCAAAGAGTTAAAATATATATATTTATATATATATATAAATAATTAAAGTTGACTTTTTTTTAAACAAAAAATAGCTTCATTTTTATTCAATTTTACACTTATTTTAATTATGAAGAAATGTTAAAAAAAAACATGTGCTTGCCGAACAAACAATTTGTCGAGAAAGGACTTGTTGATCTAAATGTTGTGTGTATGAGTAGCGCGGCGCATTCGTTTGTGCCCACTGAGCGATGACGGCGACGAGACCGCTTGCCAGTTGCGGCGGGCAAAAGCCAAACGATCCCGATGCGCTCATTTGTAAAAGGAATCAACAAACCACTAAATGACTTCCAAACGCATTTCCCTTTTTGTCCGGACGAGATGGGAAAGAAACACATTGAAGGCATTTTCTCTTGCTTTCAACTTGGCCTAAACAAGGTCATCCTTCATCGCAACTTCCTGCGATGCAAACTTCCAGCGTTCTGCTGACTGATTATGACCAAACATTTCAAACAGATGTTTTCCACTTTTGCAGCCGCTGGGGAGAAGAAAACACAATATCGCCTGTTCTTCATTTGCAGAGGATGCGTTTGCTGTCGGCAAGAATTTGAGCTGGGTGTGCGCGTTTTGCTGCTTCTTAAGACTTTTTATAACCCCCCCCCCCCACACACACACACACACACTTATGAATGGCCTGGCTTATCCCATTTAATAAAAAAATAATAATTTCAACCTTGAGCCAACACTTGAGGGTAAATATGTGCACGTGTCTCACCCGTGACATGCCCTCCCCTCTTGAAGGAGAAAGGAATGACCATGTGGAAGGGTTTGAACCCGCCGCCGCCGCCGATGCCGTTACCGAAGTCTTCCGACGTCACCTGAGGGGGGAGGGAGCAGTGAATGTCACTCAACAAATACAGCAATCTCATTGGCTGGCGTTAAAAAAGCCACAGTCCCGCCCACTCCGCGGCATCATGGGAAGTGTCAGGCCCGACTCGCAGCCACAGCGCATGCGCAGACACACTCACGCGTACATAAATGAGTTAGCAACTATCACCATGGCAACCAGGCGGACAAGCAAGCTGGATTCCCATTGGCTGGTAGTGTGGCCAAATAGTCATCATTCCCACTTTACAAGGATGTGTGTTTTTGTCTTTCTGAGTCTGGCCCTTTTTTTCGATTCGAGTGGTACACATTGTGAAAATTTCTGTGTGTGTGTGTGTGTGTGTGTGTGTGTGTGTGTGTACCCAGGGCTGAAAGCCAACTCCTGGTGGGGCAGCTTGTCGTTGGATTGACGTCAATTCTTGCATGGCGGGGACCTCATTGGTCGCCTAAGGACACCACAGGAAGGTTTGAAAAGCCGACACCCAACTTTGTTTTTCTGCCTTAACAGGCTACAGTAGTAAATCTTACAAATTTTGTAAAAAAAAATAAAAAGACTTGAGCGTAGTATTAGCGTATTAAAAATGCAACACTGCCCCCCGCAGGCCCGGAGTGTAATACAGCGGCTCTACATACCTTGACTTTGAAGGGGCTGCCGGGAATGTTTTCCCCACCGAAACGCACGTACATGACGTAGTCGCCGGGCTCCAGAAGCGTGCAGAAAACGTCAAAGGTTCCGTCATGGTTGTCGGTCACCTGAGCGTCGGCCTCACTGCCGTTGGGCTGCACCACCACGCTGTTCACCTTGCCATTGCCCGCACCCTTGGCGTTGACCGGGAGGAACAGCTCCCGATCCGGCTCCCCGCTGGGGCCCACTTTGGGCCCTGATGGACACAATACATTTTGCACATTTTTAGGAATACTGACAAAGATTTTTTTAAGAAAACATTTTTTAAATGTTATTGTTTTTTTTCAGTGGAGGCAACATTGGCAGCTACGATAGGAAACTAATGTTGACGCTAACTTCGGAAGCTAACGTCAGGATCCAACATTGGTCGTCCTTAGCCAAATGTAAGATGTAACATTGGAAGTCTAAACTAATGTTAGAAGTGATGTTGAGAGCTGACTTTGTGAAATATCATTGAAAGCTAACTTTGGAGAGAATGTTGGAAGCTATTGGTAAGTTTACTTAATAAGCTAATGTTCAAGCAAACGTCGGAAGTTCATGTTGGTCTTTGTTAGCACCAAAATGTGGATGCTAACGTATGAAGCTAACTGAAAGAACATTGGAAGCTAAACTTCGGAAGCTAAAGTTGATGGGAGATGAAGTTGAAACTAACATTGGAAGGAAGCCAACTTTAGAGGTAAAGTTGAATAAGTTTACACGTTAGAGAAGAAGCTAACTTTGGAATCGAAAGCTGGACGCTAAGACTGGAGACAAAAGTTGGAAGGAAACCTTGGAAGCTATTGTTGAAACTAACGTTGGAGACTCTAGCTCTCTTTAACAGTAATGTTAGCCAAGTTGAGATGATAATGCTAAAAATAACATAGCATTAACAAACATTGTAACTTAAAGCCAACGTTGGACGCTAACAACAGAAGCTAAGCAAGTTTGGTCTTGGGTACGGACTCTATTTAAGAGGCTAGCACATAAAGAAAAATCACAGTAGTACCGGTAAGCTTCTCAAGATGGCGCAAAGAGGTGAAGGTAAAAATGTGGTCGTGACGCACCAGTTGTGGTGCACTTGCTGGCGTCTCCTGTCACCACCGCCTGGACTCTGTAAGGCGAGGCCATGATGTCGTCGCCACCGTATTTGACCACGATGGTGTAGCGACCCGCGCGGTCGGGTACGTACGACACCGTGTATGTGCCGTCTCTGTTGTCATGGATACTGGGCAGCTTGGGTTTGCCGTCCTGGTCCTGAGGCGGGACAGAAGATGGGAACTCATAGCATAGAAATATACACATGTATTTGGGGGGGAAAACTACCAAGTCTGTTGCCTAAAAGGGTTGCAGTAGAAATGCAAAAAAAGTAGCTGCAGTTTGAGTCAGACACAAAAGTGAGACTCCAGCATTCCCCGTTCGTCATCACTCGGCCAAGCTTATTTGCTGCCTAAACGGGCTGTGTTCCGCCTAAGAGGTTCCAATCCAGTGTGTGAAATACTGACAGTGATGAGCACGCTCAGTTGTCTCTCTTCCGCGTGCTTGGTGTCGATGTTGAACTCCACAGGAAAGCTGGCGAGGACTTTGCTGGTCAGCCCGGGGCCACTGGCTCGTACTTTACTGGCGTTGTGGGTTGGAAGCACCCGAACACGGAACGGACTCAACGGGAAAGAGAACACAAAAAAGTGAACTTGCCTTTCCAGCTACAACATTCATGCACAGGAAGTGACGGGAAGCAAGCGGATCTCAAAACTTTTAACACAGCAAGACTCCCGCACGACCACAAGGCCAAATGTGCCTGCTGCCTCAACGGGCTGCGTTACAAATGCAGTACCGCTCAATACCTTTTGGGGACGTCCTCTTCAGCGTATTGTACGGCCACCGAGTATGTGCCCTCCACGGAGGGCGTGTAGGACACCGTATGGGTGCCGTCCCCATTGTCCATCACCTCCACAGGCTCCGACAAGCCTTTGGGTCCGCCCACAGTGACGGCGAGCGGTGCCAAGCCTGCGCTACTGCAGTCCACCGTGAACACCTGCGGGACGTTGGCGCGGATCCCGGGGGCCACCCCCGGGCCGTACACCTTCACATTACTGGGGTCTACAAGGACCTCTACTGGAACCTTGAAGGGACTTCCTGGAACCCAAAACAGAAAAAAAAAAAGCATTGATTTTGAGGTATTTGAGTCTTTACCCTTTCCTTTTAGTCTGTTGCCTTAACGGGCTGCAGTAAGGAACTTGGAGCAGAACGTAAACACTGGGAAAGCCTGACCGTTTTTGGAATTCACCAGCACAGGGACCAACTAATTCTCTGATGGTGAAATGTATTTAATTAAAACTAGGTATGTCAAAATTTGTGCATTCATTTCATTTTAGCTTATTCAAAGTTCCTTTGACGCCACTATTTTTATTTATTGCGCGATTAATGGCCGCCCCTTACTTGGAAAGCCTGTACTGCGGGAATTCGAGTTGCAACGCAGCCATGTCCACATAAAAATTTTGCAGGAATAAATATAATAATAATGCATTTATTTGTGGAGACTGGGGTCAAGTTGTATTTTACAGTTTTAAAAATGTGCAGAATTTCACAAGTTACTTCATGTTAAAGATTTAGATAGCTCTTAATATGAAAAGAAAAATGCTGTCACCAATGTCTTACAAATGCAATTATGCCATCTAGTAGCAGAAAAATGACCTCAACACAAATCATTATCACAACGTTTTGGTTTTACAGTCCAGCACATCTTTTTCATTTTAACTAGAGCTGTCAAACAATTCTTTATTTTTTTCAGATTAGTCAAATCTTAGAATTTTGATTAATCTCCAAGAAGAAGAAGAAGAAAAAAAATTTGATTAATCAAGATTAATCGCTTAATTAAAAAGGCTTTTTTTTTAATCAACTTTTTTTGCCTGGCGAATTTAAAAATAACCTGTTGTGTGTAATTTTTTGGGCATTTAATGTTATGAGGACATCTTCCAGAAAAAATATGCACTGCACACGCTCATCCTCTTTTTCTAATCAGTTAATTACTTGCAGAATTTAAAATGAAATAAAAAATGACCCCAATAGTTTGACATGAACAAATATTCTGAATGTTATACGCAAATTTATTAAATGCTTTACTTTAAAGCACTCAAACACAACCTGTGCTACCTTAAAAGCAACCATCCGCTGTCAGTTAAAGGATCATCTGCGCTCAAAATTAACAGTGTGATTAATCTGTGTTAATACATGATTAATGCGATCATTTTTGGGATTAATTAATTAAAGATTTAACTTTGACAGCACAAATTTTAACTCAATTTTATGAATTATGAAATTACTGTATCAATGACTAAAAGATGCAGCCATATTTGTTTTGTTTTTTTTCACTTTTATGTTAACAAGAGTATTAAACTTCAAAAATATATTTTATTGCAAATTTAGAATATACAAAATTTGCGATTAATCTTGAGTTAACTATTGAAGTCATGCGATTAATCACGAATAACATTTTTAAATCGCCTGACAAACCCCGATTAAAACCCTAAACAAGGTGAGAGGACAAAGTTCGGTGTCAGACGATTGTCAGAAACCACCCGCAGAGGGTTTATAGGATTCTGGCCCAACAAGTCTGTTGCCAAAACAGGCTTCAGTAGGGAGAGAAACAAAGGAAGTGTAAACTGTGGCGCGTGACCATTTTTTGCAAGAGCGCAAAGGAATCAGGCCTGACAAGTTTGCTGTCTAAAGGGGAAGCAGTTCAAACTGAAAAAGTCAACCAAACGAGGAAAGACCGCTTTTAGCAACAATCGGAGCGAGAAAGGCAGAATTGTCTACGTGGTTCTGACCGGACAAGTCAGCTGCCTAAACGGGAGCAATAGAAAATGAAACAAAGTAGACAGGTAGAGACAAAAGTTTGGTGCAAATTATTCCGAACAAACAGGCTGCAAGTAGAAATTGAAACTTTCTCACCGGGAATGTGCTCTCCTCCGTAGAGGATGTTGACGTCGTAGAGGCCTGGCGTGAAGGGGATGTAATCCACACTGCAGCTGCCATCTTTGTTGTCTTTGCACGCCATCTTGGACTCGGACGGACCCTCGACGGTGATGCCCAGACCACCAGTGCCTGCCCCCCTATCGTAGCAGTTTTGTTAGAACAAGACGGGCGACACACACACACACACACACACACAAGCACACCGTGGGCTTGTAAGACCCTCTACCTGGTAACGATGTTGAAGGAGTTGGTCTTGTCAGTCAGGCCCTTCTTGAGCCCCGGCCCCGTCGCCACCACCCTGCTAGGGTCGCAACCGTCAGACACAAAAACCTGGGCTGGGCTCCTTAGAACCGGCGTGTCTTCGTAGAGAACCTGGATACTGTGCTCGCCTGAAAGATGAAGAACATTCCACGTGCAAAGCATTTAGGGATGACTAGTCTGCTGCCTAAACGGGCTGCAGCAGAAAGTGTATTACCGTTCTCAAATGGCGTGTACTCGATGCTGTACGTCCCATCGTTCTTGTCTTTGACCAGGCAGTCTGTGACGGCACCGGACGGGTTCCTGATCTCCGCTTTCACGCGGTTTCCACCCTGCCGGCTCAGGGGACGAGCGTCCACCAAAAATGCGGTGGTGGCTTCTCTGAAGACGCCTGCCATGAAGACGAGGGGGGAAGTTACGATCGAAGCAAGACGTCAGCGAAGGGGACAATTGTGTACCTTTTCCGTCCACTCCACGTCCAGACACTTTGACTTTGGAGACGTCGATGGCTGGGACCACCATCACATTGGCAGGGAAACCGGGAACGGCCTTGCCATCGTACTTGAGCAGCAGGGTGTACATACCCGACGTCAGAGGAACGTAGGTGACTGTGTACGTTCCGTCTTTGTTGTCCATCACTTCGGTCTTTGCTTTCACACCTGGAACAAATGGTCAAGGAACAAGTTAAATAGTTTTTTTCTTTCAAACTAAAAAGAGGATTCAGGCACGTTAATGCTAACGCCTTAATGGGCTGAAGCAAAAATTGGAAAAAGTAAACAGATGTTTGATATATGGTCAAGTTTAAAAAAAACAGCAGCACGAACAAAGGATTCAAGTTTTAACGGGCCAGCTACCTAAACAGGTTGTGGTAGACATTGAAAAAAAAGAAAGCATGCCTAAATGGGCTGCCGTAGACATAAAACAAAAAGCAAACCAAGAGAGCCACATTTGAAGGACGGGCACTTTTGAAAACCAAAAAGTAGCAAGCACAAATGATTGAGGCCCAACTAGCCTGCCGCCTAGACGGGTTGCAGTAGAAATTCAACAATGTAAATAAGGAGAGCGCAAAGTTTGGTGCATGGCCGTGTTTCTATGTACGCAAAGGACTCAGGTCCACCATTTTAGAAACTGCCTAAACGGGGTGACCATTTTAGAAACAAGTGGCAGTCACAAAGAATTTAGGATAAGTCTGTAGCCTAAAGGGGCTGTACTAGAATCACAAACAAAAAGTTAACAAGCATGTATGGTAATTAGAGACAACACACAAACCCTTCAGACCCGATATCTGTTGCCTAAATGGGGTACGGTAGAATTTTTAACAAAAGGGAAACCCTAGGGAGGGGAACAGAGAATTGAGTTTGTTTTCTAGGTGTCAAAAAGCATTTTGCGAACCTGCGGGTGCAGAAGCAGAAGACGGGTCTGGAACGGCCTCCAGACTGAGTTGACCGTGTCCAGCCCGAGAGCAGTCAACATTGAGCACGCTGGCCTCTCCCACCTGTGTACACAAAAGCCATCTTGACCTCGGGAAAGACATCCCTTCCACACTCATTCAGATCCGTCTAGTCGAGGCTCTCACCTTGGCCTTGTTCAGGCCCGACCCGGTGGCCACCACCTTGCTAGGATCAAAAGGCATCTGGATGTCCGCTCGGAAGGGCGAGCCTGGGATGTGGACCTCCTCGAACTGGATGTTGACCAGATATTCTCCGGGTTCCGTGGGCAGGTAGGAGACGGAACAGGTCCCGTCCCCGTTGTCCGAGCACTCGATCTTGGCCTCCGTGGGTCCCTCCACCGTCAGACCCAAACCGCCTGTGCCGGCCCCTTTGGTGTCGATGGTGAACTCGGCCTGGTTCCCCACAAAGCCTCCCTTCAGACCCGGACCGTGGGCCTTCACCTGGATGGGAATGGAGGATGTCAACAACTCCTGTCTACCAGACTATGGAATTAAAAATGGCCACTGAAAGGTGGAAGAAAACAGACGGCGGTTGGTACCTTGCTGGGATCCGGGGGCAGCAGGCCCTCCACGGGGAAGGGGCTCCCGGCGATGGGGTGTCCGTCGTAGGACACGTTGACTGCGTACACGCCCTCTTCCGTGGGGGTGTAACGCACCCGACACACCTCGGAGTTTCCGGGCTGCGGCTCCACTTTGCAAGGCACAGCCCGCTGGCTGGGACTCAGCTAAGAGGCAAAGGGTCAAGGGTCAAGGCACAACAAAGACAACTGACTATCATATCAGGAAAGGCATTATAATGTCACTGAAATGATGACATTTACAGAAATTGCATTTATAGTTGACAAGTTTACTTGTCACGAACAATTTGCTGTCCATAACCCGCGTGACACTCACCACCTCAACCTCCAGGCGTCCTTGACCACCCGCTCCCTTCGTGTTCACCAGGAAGTGCTGCTCTTGGCCCACCTCCACACCTAACATACACATTTTTTTTTTTTTTTACATATCTGGTGCTGAAATGATTAATTTTCATTTTTTTATTGAAGGTGTCTTACGTCCGTCCAAATTGTCCACAGCCACATTATTAAGGTCCAGAGGTTCCGCCACACCCACCGCAAAGGGGCTCTTTGCGACGGGGTCACCGCCGAACGTCACCGCGATGCTCATCGGGCCCTGCGCACATGTCCATATCCATCCAGGAGAAATTAGAGGTGTCAAAAATGTGTGCGTTAATTTTGAGTTAATTGAATGTTCCTTTAACGGCACAATTTTTATTTTTTTTTTACGCGCGATTAATGACCGCCCCTTACTTGGAAAGCAGGTACGGTCCCGTCACAATGCAGCAGACACGTCCACGTCAAAATTTAGCAGTAATAAATTTAATAATGCACAAAAACACTGAGCTGTCACCAATGTCTTACATATGCAATTATGCCATCTAGTGGCAGAAAAAAAAGACCAACACAAATCAATATGACACTTTTTTACAGTACAGAATTTATTTATTTTATTTTTTTTTATTTATTTATTTTTTTTTTAAGTCTACTGTTTGTCTGTCCGTCCATCCCTCCGTTTTAAAATGTATTATTAAATTACTGTATTAATGAATAAAAGATGCAGCCATATTTGTATTACTTTAACATTTTTTTCACTTTTATGTTAACAAGAGTATGAAGAAAACCTAGAAAAAAAATCATTTTTATTGTACGTTTAAAACAGATATCAAATTTGCGATTAATCATGAGTTAACTATTGAAGTCCTGCGATTAATTACGATAAAAAAATAATAAAATGATCGCCTGACACCTTAACTAGAAATATATTCAGAAATTTTTCCTCGAATAACATTTACTTTTGGCACACGGCGGCTGTCCAAGGGACAAAATGACACACTTATGTTATTTATAAGCGTGTGTGTGCGTGTATATTACCGCTGCGACTGGCGTGTACTTGACGGTGTGCGAGTAGTCGTAGTTGTCAATGATGTCAAAATGGTCGACAGGAGACGAGAAGGCAACATCCAGCGGCGCTTTTCCTGCTCCTTTTGTCAGCACCGTGAAGTGAGTCGGTATTCCGCTTTCCACGCCTGCGCACGGCAACAGCACATGAGCATCCCGACAGGAAGTGATGTCATCGCATCAATCCGGCCTACCCGTGCAAGCCAATCCGGGACCCTCGGCTTTGACCTTGGCTGCATCGTGGGAGGGATCCACGTTCACCACGAAAGGACTTTGGGGAACTTCCTGCGTGGAATCACACGCGCAACATGTCATGGGACCAGTTAAGGCACATTTGGGCATAAAGTGGGTAGAAAAAGTGTACACACCCCTGTTCAAATGCAAATTCAATACTTGAAAGATGGCAATAAAATGTATTTTACACTAAATAGCCACAATATAATAACTGAATGAGAGTCCGCAATTGAATCGTAAATAGTTTTCACATTTTAATATTCCACAATCTATTGAGTGGCCCCAAAAAAACCTCTCTTTCTGTACCTTGTCAGTGAAGATGACTTTGACGGTGAGCTGTCCTGCGGCGGGCGCGATGTACTTGACGGTGAACGTGTCGTTGGCGTTGGGGATGATGTCAAAGTCCACGTCGGCTTCTCGGTCTCCCACCATGTTGCCGTGACACTTGATGCCCACGCTGACGTCACCTGAGCAAATGCATAAACCCCAAAAACAATTTGTAGGGGCCCTGCGGGGGGCGCCGTCGAGTCCGCCTTAATGTCGGGAAAGGCTTGGCCGAAAAGGCGTTCCTGGCGAGAGCCGCCTGGCTCGTCAAGTCACGGCGAAAGGAATTGCGACTATGACAGGAATGGCGATGAGCGGTGGCGTCTGATAACAGAAAACGAGTCCAACGGGGAGACAAAACGCTACCTGGAAAAGACGGCAAGTTTCCCGCCTTTTTTCATCCTGGCTTTTCTGGATAAACGGCATTCACGGGGAGACGGGGGAGACGGGGGTGGGGCGGTGGTTAGACTCAAAGAAGATTTTTGGAGCGGTGGGGCTCCAATGGGGGCTGTTCCCATCCACCCATCAAGATGTGAAGCCCTTGGAGCCCTTCTTTTGTCATTAACTCATTCACTGCCATTGACGGCTATAGACGTCAAAAATTCATTTGGACTATTTCTATTAGTTGAACATTTTTTTCCACTTTTGTTAACAAGAGCATGAAAACCTATATATATATATATATTTTAGAAATACAGATATAAAATGAGTGATTAATCGTGAGTTAACTATTGAAGTCATGCGATTAATTACAATTAAAAATTGTAATCGCCTGACGCGACTTAAAGATTATAAAAAATTCGGGGCGTCAGGCGACACTAGTTAACTCACAATTAATCACACATTTTATATATGTTCTAAATGAACAATTTAAAAAAAAAAAAAGGTTTTCATACTCTTGTTAACAAAAGTATAATTTTTTTTAAAAACTAATAGAAATAGTTCAAATGATTTTCTACGTTTATAGCCATCAATGGCAGTGAATGAATTAAAAAAAAGAAGAAGAAAAGATAAAAAAAATTGGGGCGTCAGGTGATTAAAATTTTTATCCTAATTAATCACATGACTTTACTACAATAAAAAAAAATCGAGCTTTTCACACTCTTTTTAACAAAAGAGGGGGAAAATGTTAAACGAATAGAAATAGTTTAAATGAATTTTTGACGTCTATAGCCGACAATGGCAGTGAATGAGTTAAGTGCGACATAAACTAATAATAATAAATTACTTATTAAGCAACATTATATATAGAGAGATTTATATCTATTTTTTTTAGAGCGGGAATATTAATTATATTAATATTCCGAGAAAAAAATGTATGAGAAAAAAAAACTAGCTATAATCTGGACGAGGTACTGGCTTTTGTCCATCAAATTTATGACTTTATAAAGTGGCAAATTTCTGAGTTTTTTCTCTCTGAATATTAACCCCCCCCCTCTAAGATTTTATATATATATATATATATATATGGCCCTAACACGCCGTCATTCACGATCAGGATCGTTATCAGTCTTCTGCAAAGCTTGCTGATTAGCTGATCATTAGACTCAGCTGTGCTGCAGGAGGGAAACAGACTGGATAGGGGCTCTCGAGGACCCAACTTGAGCACCCCTGATCAAAGTCATAACAAAAGCGCAGCGCTACCTGTGTGTGTGTGTGTGTGTGTGTGTGTGTGTGTGTGTGTGTGTGTGTGTGTGTGTGTGTGCGCGCACATTACCATCTCCGGCGCTGGAGCAGTCGATGGTGAAATGCGTGGGCTCGTTGGCTTTAAGTCCCGCCCTCTCCACTCCCGGACCGAACACTTTGACTTCGCTCGGGTGGCTGCCTTTGCCCACGTTCACCTACAAACAGCAACAAACACTTTGGAGTTGCCGTTCAAAAAGGTTGCGTTGATTTGATTCTTGTGTGACTTCATTTGCGCCCTTAAAATGATGACACCAATCACAAAAGGGAAAGCTTTGATTTCAGACCGCCCCTGAAGGCATCACTTGACTGAATTAGAAGGATCAATAAGGGATGGAAACGTACAGACGGTAACGCGTGATTAGTGTGGATCAATTTCATAATCATTTTGTGTTTTCAGTCTAAAAAAAAAAAAACTAAACTTTTTTTTGTTTTTTAAAAAAAAGACATGCCACAATTCATGTTCAAGGCAGTTTATTTTTTACAATTTCCTTTCCATAGTAAATAAAATTATTATACAATTTTTCCTGGTATAAGATTATAAACAATTAAGAAAATTCTGGAATACAACATATCTACAGATTTATACTTTAGTGGACACATCTCGACTTTGTTCTTCAGTCATTTATTAACTCGGTTAAGAATTGCTGCCGTCTTCCCTGCTGCACCTTGAAATGCAATCATAACCTGAAATTCACTTCCTGTATCAAGTTGACGGGCCTCGTTCGGTCTTCTGCATCGAGAAGGCTTTGTTCGCGTCGGAAAATGTTTACAGGAACATGTCGGCAAACCTACCGTGAGGATGCGTTCACAGGCGTCGAGTGACTCGTCTTCAGTTTAAGCTTACAGTCTTTTTCAAACGTGTTCACAAGTGTTGCTCATTTGATTTTGTCAAATATGTTTACAAGCATTTAATTTCAAGATCAGTTTCAGTCCATTATTCATTTTAAGGGATTTCTGGCCTCATGTTCAACACTGGTGTCCCTCAAGGCTCAATCCTAGAACCCCGTTTAAAAGAAAGTTGCAGCCCGTCAAGCTTATTTTGAGGGAGAAGCAACAATGACATCACATCTTGTCCACCTTAAATCGTCATACAGTGGTGCCTTGAGATAAGAGTGACCTGGTATGACTTTTTCAAGGTCATTGAGGCCATTTTTTGCCTTGCAAGCAAAAACTGTGGATAGTAGAAATTTGAAACAAAACAAAAACTGTTTAACGCCACTCCCTGTTGTACGTTGACAGTCCAAATTCATGGAAAACAAAGAATTAAGAATCCACTTAGTTTAATCCTAACAAACAATGTGAAATGCCATCGGTGGGCTAGCAATTAGCATCTATCTGTCAGTGTGTAATACCGTGTGTTTCAATAAAGTCAAATAGTGTAGAGGGCGATTTTTCGTAATAAAAACGATATTATAAAAAAAGTTGCCCATTTTTGGGCCGACGGACAGATTAATTGTATCCCCATTCATTTCAATGGCGAAAGATGATTTGAACGAACGAAACGCGTCTCTCAAGGCATCCCTGCAGCACATTTTTGGGAGTTGCAATTTGTGTTCCCGATTACGCCGGCACTAAAAACCGTCGGCGCCCCTCGGTGGAAGTGATGATAATGACGGCTTTCTTAGCTTTTGCCTTGTTTCCCGAGGGCTCTCCCGCCGCCGGCGAGGGGCCGCTGCTTACCCTGAAGGGGCTCCCGGGGACACTGACTCCTCCCCAGGCCACGGCCAGCGTGTGCTTGAGGGCCGAGGCGGGCGTGTAGGAGCACGAGTACTGGCCCTCGCCGCTGCTGCGCACCTTCACCTCCACGGGGAGACCGTCGGTATCCTGCGGGAGGAACAAGAGGATGACGTGCAGTTGGGAGGCCACGCCGGCAGGGGGCGCTACGATGGCGGCAGGGTGCTGCAGTGTCCAGTTCACGCAAAATGTCCAACCTTCCTGTTATTTATCAATCACGCTATCTACACAACCATCCGTCCATTTACCAACATATCCATTTATCCGTCATCATCCATCAACCATCCATCTATTTATACATCCGTCCACCCATTTTCTATCCATCCGTTCGTCGCACCGTCCATCTTTCCATCCATCCGATCATCCGTCCATCCATTCATTACCATCCGTCCATCCATTCAGCCATCCATCCATTCATTCATTCATTACCGTACGTTTGTCCGTCCATCTTTCCATTTGTCCATCCATCCATTTACTGTCCGTCCAGCCTTCCATCCATCCGTCCATCCATCCATCCAACTACCCTCTGTCCATCCATCTACCATCCATCCATTCATTTATCATCTACCGTCCGTCCATCTATCCATTTATCGAGCATCCGTCCATCTAGCCATTTACCTACCATCCATCCATCTACCGTCCGTCCGTCCATCCATCCATCTACCTTCGTCTATCAACCAATTCAGCCATCTACCGTCCATCCATCCATCTAAAGTCTGTCCGTTCATCATCCATCCATCCATCCACTGTCTGTCCGTCTATGTACCCACCTTTCGTCTGTCCATCCATCCATCAACCGCCCATTCATCCATCCATCCATCCACCATCCGTCCAACCTCTCCATCCATCGATCTACCATACCTCGGTCTATCCATCCATCTACCGTCTGTTAGTCCATCCCTTCATCTACCATCCGTCCAGCCATCTCCTGTCTGTCAATCCATCCATCCATCCAATACCTGCGCCATGATCTTGAGTGGTCCGTTGCCGGCATCCTTTGCGTTGACGGTGAACTCAGTGGGCTGGTGTATCAGGCAGCCGCTCTTCTCCAGCCCGGGCCCGAACGCTTGGACCTGTCAGGGATGAGATGTCAATCACATATCAGTGGGCGGAGCTTGTGTATCTTTCACAACCTTTATGGAGCCAGGGCGCATATTGTCACACCACCAATCAAATATATCAAAAAGACCGTAGAAGTAGTATTTATTTATCCGTCTGTCACAATAGGTCACTGGCATAGATAGATGAACATCAGTCATTATTTGTAGTGAATCCTCATTTTAACGAGCAGGATGTGGGCACAGCGCTGTGTACGGGGCAATCGCAGGCCCGCTGACCTTGTCGGGGTGGTTGCTAAGGCGATCGGGCAGGATGTAGGCCATGAAGGGGCTGAGCTCGATGTCGTCGTCGTCGCAGGTGACGTGGACGGCGTACTCGCCCGGCTCGGTGGGCCAGTAGCGCACGTCGCACGAGCCGTCGTTCTGGTCCTCGCACTCGATCTTGGCTTGGGACGGGCCCTCGATGGCGAAACCTGAGCGCCGCGCGCGCACCGGACATTTCCATTTCATCGCACTTGACCTTCTCTTGTTTGTTCACTCGATCTGGACTCACCCAGAACACCGACGTCGCTGCCCACGGACTCCACCACAAAGATGGCAGCTTTAGACACGACGCCCCCTTCCAGACCGGGACCCCACGCCCGGATCTGTTGTTGTTCCGCTTCCGGGCCCACGCCGACTTCAAAGGGGCTGATGAGAAACACAACCGCATGTTTCACACGCAGGATAATTTCAGCAACGAACCAGGCCTCCTTTGCTGGGTTATGTGTGAAAGGCACAGGTGCATTAAAGTCTGTTTTTGTGGACGCCTGAAGCCATCAGCATATTTAAAACCACAGCAGGTTTTTCCTGCCAGCTCGGATTAATTAACGAGCGCTTCCCCTTGGAGCCCTTTTGGGGGTTGCACCAAAGAATCCATTTTCACGCTTAAACAACTCAACAGGTGCCTTCAATTAAAATGGGAGATTTCACTGAAAACACACTTGTACAAACTATAACACGAGCACTTTTTTCACGCACCTCCAACACACATGCAGATACAAACACACTCACAGCTCACCTCTTGGGGATATGCTGCCCCCCCCAGGCGATTGAGACGGTGTATTTGCCCGTGCTGATCGGGTGATACTCGAAGGCGTACATTTTGTCCTGACTGGAGATCTGCTTGACGCTCACCTCGCTACCCTCTGAAACACAGCACATTATTTTGCCGTGTGGCAAAAGCAGAGAACGTGCATACCAACAACAACTAACTGGAACAAGTCAGGTCAAATTGGACATTTGCAGTACACCACTTACGATAAATGCTGCCAGCAATCGCAATGTGAGCAATTATGTGTCATTAAAACGGAGTTGGGCTAAGACACAACAGGATTGTGACATGACAGACAATTTTGCTGAAAGATTATCCTGAGTGATTATTTGTGGTGTGGTGTGTTAAGAGTGATTTCCCCTCCATGATCTGCTGGGAAAACAATTGGAGCTGACAATCGTCAATGTTAAAGATGTCGCAATATGTACGACGGCAAATTCTGTATGGTGTGCCGTGTTGATCATCTGCAGTACACCACTTACGATAAATGCTGCCAGCAATCGCAATGTGAGCAATTATGTGTCATTAAAACGGAGTTGGGCTAAGACGCAACAGGATTGTGACATGACAGACAATTTCGCTGAAAGATTATCCTGAGTGATTATTTGTGGTGTGGTGTGTTAAGAGTGATTTTCCCTCCATGAACTGCCGGAAAAACGATTGGAGCTGACAATCGTTAATGTTAAAGATGTCGCAATATGTACGACGGAAAATTCTGTATGGTGTGCCGTGTTGATCATTTGCAGTACACCACTTACGATAAATGCTGCCAGCAATCGCAATGTGAGCAATTATGTGTCATTAAAACGGAGTTGGGCTAAGACACAACATGATTGTGACATGACAGCCAATTTCGCTGAAAGATTATCCTGAGTGATTATTTGTGGTGTGGTGTGTTAAGAGTGATTTTCCCTCCATGATGTGCCGGGAAAACGATTGGAGCTAACAATCGTTAATGTTAAAGATGTCGCAATATGTACGACGGCAAATTCTGTATGGTGTGCCGTGTTGATCATCTGCAGTACACCACTTACGATAAATGCTGCCAGCAATCACAATGTGAGCAATTATGTGTCATTAAAACGGAGTTGGGCTAAGACACAACAGGATTGTGACATGACAGACAATTTTGCTGAAAGATTATCCTGAGTGATTATTTGTGGTGTGGTGTGTTAAGAGTGATTTCCCCTCCATGATCTGCCGGGAAAACAATTGGAGCTGACAATCGTTAATGTTAAAGATGTCGCAATATGTACGACGGCAAATTCTGTATGGTGTGCCGTGCTGATCATCTGCAGTACACCACTTACGATAAATGCTGCCAGCAATCGCAATGTGAGCAATTATGTGTCATTAAAACAGAGTTGGGCTAAGACACAACAGGATTGTGACATGACAGACAATTTTGCTGAAAGATTATCCTGAGTGATTATTTGTGGTGTGGTGTGTTAAGAGTGATTTCCCCTCCATGATCTGCCGGGAAAACAATTGGAGCTGACAATCGTTAATGTTAAAGATGTCGCAATATGTACGACGGCAAATTCTGTATGGTGTGCCGTGTTGATCATCTGCAGTACACCACTTACGATAAATGCTGCCAGCAATCGCAATGTGAGCAATTATGTGTCATTAAAACGGAGTTGGGCTAAGACGCAACAGGATTGTGACATGACAGACAATTTTGCTGAAAGATTATCCTGAGTGATTATTTGTGGTGTGGTGTGTTAAGAGTGATTTTCCCTCCATGAACTGCCGGAAAAACGATTGGAGCTGACAATCGTTAATGTTAAAGATGTCGCAATATGTACGACGGAAAATTCTGTATGGTGTGCCGTGTTGATCATCCGCAGTACACCACTTACGATAAGAGCCGAGCACAAACATTCAGACTTTTTCCTCATGTTTGCGGTCTTTCACATTTGAAATACAAAAAATGACACTCACTGGGATCTTTGACGAGAACCTTCAGTTCTCCGCTGCCAGCGTTCCTGGCGTCTACCTTGAAGTCGCCCACCTGTTGCACCCTCATACCCGACGCCTGCAGGCCACGACCAGTCGCTCTGCATGCGCCCGGCAGGGATGCTGAAGGACCCAAAAAACAGAAAGTGTGATTGGACGGTTCGCAAATCAAAATCACTCCCTAGCCATTATGTCGTGTGCTTTGTAGAGAGCTCACCATCGCCATTTTGTAGTACGCTTGGAATGTGTAATTGATTAATCGGTTCCACCCCGACAAAATTATGAGCAAGTAAGGAACGATCAAAACGATTAACCGAATTCACCCTTAACGCTATGCAGCGATTTAGAGTGGACTTCTTAGGGATGGTTCTCACCTACTCCCACGTCGACGGCAAAGGGGCTTTTTGGCACAGGGGTGCCCCCGAAGGTGACGGCGAGCGAGTGCAGGCCGGCCTGCGTGGGTCGGTAAGTGCAGCGGTACAAGTGGTCGCCCTTGTCCTCCATCATAACCTCCACGCTGTTGTCTCGGCCCTGCGGGTCTTTGATCATCACAGTCACGTCTCCCGTACCGGCGCCTAAAAATGCAAGACCAGAGATACAATTTTTTTTCCCTGACATGGGGTTGCTCCACAATGTTGTATGCGTCCATGTTTGTGTGTACTAGGGAGAAACGTTTTCTATCAACTAGTCTGCCTCATGTTTTGCCGTTTTGCTTCATTTCTCCAAAACTGTTATTTTTTCTACTAAAATCTGACATTGGTCGCTCCACAACGTTGTGTGTGCTTCCATGTTTACTGGGAGCTAAACTACTTGTTTATAACGTGTCCAGTCAGCCCTGATTCCTGTGGTTTTGTTTAATTTCTGCAAAAGTCACTTTTTCCCCCAGTAGACTGTAATGCAGTCAACTCCACAATGTTTTGTGTTTTTTTATGTTCTAGGAAGCTATGAAAGTTTTTTTTCCACCTAGACAGCCTAACTTGTCTTGTCTAACTTGTCTGCCTCACTTCTTGCCATTTTGCATCACTTGTCCAAATGAGACCCTTTTTTCACTACACTACTGACATGATGGCTCCACAATGTTCTGTGCATCAATGATCTTCGCTCATTTGTTCCACCAAGTTTGCCTCCTTTCCCCCCCACCTCATCTTGCTCCATTTGTCCAAAATAGTCCTTTCCCCCCGCAAAATAGACTGACAATTAGTCACTCCACAATGTTGTGCGCATCAATGGTTTTGTTTTGGGAAGCTACCAAATATTTTTGTTCCATCCAGTCTGCCTAACTTTTTGCTTCATTTTTCCAAAAAGCTGCTTTTCTTCCCAGTAGACTCTGATATGTGGACACTCCACAATGTTGTGTCATGTTCATGTTTATAGGAAGCTAAAATTTGAAAATAGATACCCGCGGTGTAGATGTCAAAGTACGTGGGCTTGTTGGCGACATTGCCCACAGGTTCGATTCCGGGTCCTTTCAGCGCCACCTTAGAGGCGTCGCCCAGTGCTTTGTCCACGCCCACCTCAAAGGGGCTCTTGGGGATGGGCTGGCCCGCAAACAAGACCGTCACCTACCACCAAATTCGGGACACCTTTAGTACATTAAGCAAATATTTGATTGGTCAATAAAAGAGGAAATACAACCTTGTGGGTTCCGATGACTTGAGGCACGTAGGAGACGGCGTACGTTTTCTTGGCATCATTGGGCTCTACTTTCAGCTGAGATGCACAAAAGACGTCGCGCGATTGGTGGTCCTGCCTGTCAATCATTTCAGGAGGCGGGACAGCAAGGAGGGGCGCTTACCTCTTGTCTGGTGCCGTCCGGATGGTCCAGATAGACCGTCACTGGACCCTGGCCGGCGCTGAACGTGTCCACCGTGAACACGGCGGGGCGCAGCACCCGGTTGCCCGTCGGTTCGATACCTGCACACAAAACGGGATCGGGCCTTGTCACGTTGAGACAGGAATACACGTTGGGAAATATTCTGTTCTGTATTTTCTTTCTTCAGATTTTCAAACAGTTGTTTTAACACGTCAGACATTCACGATACCCCAAGATGTGATCCAAAAAAGAATTTACTACTTGCGGTGAGCAAACTTTTGTACGTTTGCTTTTTCAAACCAGGTCATTTGCTGATTAGACTAAAAATAAAAACTGTTGAAATACCTTATTTTGATAAAACAATTCATTCAATATTTAACAATATTTAATCAATAATAACTAAAAACATGGTTAGATTTTTGTTGAGTTTTTCTAGGACAGGCCAATGGATCGTCTTTTTTTTATTTTATTTATCAAATTAGTTTAAGACCAAAAAATCTTTGAAAAAATTTGCAACGGTTTAAAAATGACCAATTTTCCCGATTTTTCTGTTGTAAAGTTAAATAATTACTGAAGAAGCGCAAAGGGAGCAGAAGAAGATTTTCTTAAATAAGGCAGCTGATTAAATTGGTTATCTTCATTTTAATCTACCAAATATCTGAATCCGCATTCGGTCAATGGCAAGCGTGGTTTTTGTTACCGTGACGACGGAGCGCCGCCACCAACGACTTCGACGTGCAAAGAGTTGCAGCGATTGAGTGGGGGGGGGAAAAAAAAGTGCCAGTATAGGGAAGAAAAGCATTTTCGCTGGTGATGGCAGCACTTCATACACTTGCCAATTAGTGTAGCTGACCCTTGTTTGGATGTAAAACATTCATCCAATAAAGCCGTTACTAAAAAAAAATGTGAAAAGAATAAAAAGAAGCACTGAGAATAATTTCCATGTGCACTGCGATGTCAAAAAAGGTCATGTGTGGATTTTAGCGTGTGGCGTATCTGGTAACATCATTCCGGGAGTTGCTGGTGTTGTTGGTGAAATCATGTGTCCGTGGAGTTCCTTCTCAGGATGTCGAGGACAAATGGCAACCGCACTGGTGTGTGCGTTGTGTGTGTGTGCGCGCGTGTCAGGATCTTATTGTTCTTGACTCGGCGCTCACTTCCCGTCTTTGTTAACGCACAGCAGTGTTTCCAGTAGCTACCAAGTGGACCTCTGAGGACGTTTTCGTCTCATCTCCTCCAAAACAAGCATGAGAAAAAAAAAAAAAGTGTGAAAAGGAGTAGAACCCAAACCATGCTTGGGTCCACTTGACACATCAAGTCCATCCCATTTGACAAGTGGCGGATTCCTCTGACGTGGAAAACAATGACCGCCTTTTACAATAGAGGCCAGAAATGTTCCACAGAGGCAAAAAATTGTGCTTTATCACATTTCTATGTCATGTGATGAACCTCTGGCCAGATATTTACTCTACCACGTTGCGCAATAGTCGTAACAACTAGACAAAGTGCAATTTCTGTAGAAATTGCGTGGGAATGCAGAAAAGCTGAATGCATTTGAATGTGCTTATGAAGTCAATTGAAAGATAAATGATGTGGAAATTAAAAAAAAAAGACAAATGAATAAAAAGAAAACTTGAACTGCAATCCGTCTAAAGCGGGATTTAATCATTTCAGAGAAATTATAATCCATTTCCTAATCTGATCGTCAATTGGTATTGAACCATGTACGAAATTGTGGTCCAAGCAAGGTTTGAACTCGGGTTCTTCGTGGTGGCAGTCAATTGCTCTAAACACTGACATAATTTGACTTGTTCAAATTCATGCCTAGCGTCGTATTTATTTTGAAAAGTGTCATCTGATGCTGAAAAAGTTCAATGCAAATTGATATTTAACGTTAAATTGTGCGAATACTTTAAGTAAATGTGGAATCAGAGGACGTGAACCACGGAAGGCGGGAATTTTGGAAGCAAGTTGAACAGTGGAAATCGGAAGCATAATCTGGAAATTGTAAAAAAAAAAAAAAAAACGTGTGGAAAATAAAAAAAAACACAATAACGCGGGAATGCTGAAAGTAAAAATAATCCACAGGCAAAGTGCATGGCACTTTTGAGCAGATTTTATACTTAAAAAAAATAATTTCAATCATTCCTTGCCAGCCAAATAAACAGACAAGTTTTCCATTGCGTAAAAAGTGAACGGCATGCAGTGTACTGTCATATAATTGCCGCTTTTGTTGCCAGCCATTTATGATAATGATCATCTTGTGCAATAGAAATAAACAACTATTTGAAATAATCCACAATCCCGCCCCCCAAAAAATCCACAACATGCCTGGTCACGGGCTCAAATCATATGATGAAAAGGCTCCTCTTGCTAATCTAGATTAACTGTCAATTTGCACGAGAGAAATAAACACAACTAGAAATAATCCAGTCAAAAAAGTCCAGCACATTTTATGCAAGAGCACATGCAATGTATGTGTGATTTTACTTGAGCGATGGCTCCAATCGCCAATTACTCCTGATTAAGTGTCACCTTGCACAACAAAAATAATTAACAAAAAATAATCCATAAATTTAAAAAAAAGCTTGAATGAAACTCATGGACACATGCTGGTCAATACATGTGTCATAAGAAATGCAACCATACCTTTCGCCATTTATTGCATGATAACACCCACCGTCCACAATAATCTATAAAGTAAAAAAAGGCTACAGTCCACTGTCACGTATGTATCAAGATTAGTAGTTAGTCATAATAAATGCAACCTCGCCAAACAGAAATAAGCAGCAACTAGAAAAAGCCACTAATAGGTTCCGTTACGTATGAAATAATCACCTCGAAATAATCCACACAAGCGTCATCATGAGTGTGTTTCCGTACCTGGTCCGTATGCTCGGGCCTTCTTGGGGTTGAGTTTGGGCTTGAGCGGCGCTCCGGTCTTCAATTTGGCTTTGGGGAACTGGGACAAGTACGTCATCACCGACATCTCGTCCACCTGCGGGTCGATGATCTCCTCCGGGGCGATCACCTGCGCGCGCACACACACACGCACGCACGAGGGTCAACGCCGTGCGTCGTGCTGCAAGAAATGGGCAAAAGGCGGCAACGCAACCTGCGGGATGCCCAGCCAGTCGTCAGCCAGCTGCATGGCTTCCGTGGCGTTCTGGACCGGCTTCACCGGATCCCAACTTTCCCAGTCGGGACACAAGCCTGGAAAAGCAGCACGCACACACATGCCTTCTGATTAAAACTGCATTTAGGGAATATGAATGAAGCACAAAAATCCACCTGCTTTTATCCATCGAAGGGGGCGGCCATTTTGCCTTGTACGGCCACCTGCTGAGGACTGAAAACGGCATCACAGCGCCGAAGGGCTCAGGTAACGACCATCATCACTGCTCACTTGTTATTTGGGTCATGTGACTTTTGCAAGCTCAGCAGTGATTGGTCGAGTTGTTTTCAGTTGGCAACAAGTGGCAAAATGGCCGCCCCGAAATGGAAAAACAATGAGTGGATTTTTGTACATAATTGTTACATTAAATAATAAAAACACCCAGCAAGTGGCAGCAGAGTATAAGAGATCAACCAGGGCCATGTTGCAAAAAGATCATTTACCCGCAGTTTTAAATAGATTTGTGAATAATGATGAAAGTTAGCTATATTCTAATGCTAATTGCTGCAAAATGGAAACAGATAGAAGGTATACTTTTCATTCTTGATGAAAGAAGAGACTCTGATCTTTCTTTTGCTAGGTTTGATGTTTTTAAAGCAATAGAACACAATATTCTGTAGTAGTATTCTGTAATAGTCAAAAATCCAGTCGGGAGCGAAGGGGATTCCTTCAGTAAAAATGGCTGCGAGAAAATGAGTTCATCAGAACATCATGTTGAGACTACAACATATTATTGTCCAATTTTTTTTTTTTACTTGGCTTCCCCTTTCAGGATGTCGGCGATGTAGCCGCACTGTACCTGGCGCGCAGCCATCCACCAGCGCCCCCAGTGCCTTGCCCGTGGTCCAGTCCTTGTGGAAGTTAGTGATGGGCATGTCAGGGACTTTGTTCTGGATCCAACCCAGCAGACGCTGCTTGGGGGTCTTGGAGTCGGACTTGAAGGCAAAAATGGGAAGTTAGCGATGATGCTAATTCATGAGCTAACACCACAAAGCAAAACAGAAAGGCGCGCGTCCTACGTCGTCATCGTCGCCCTCCCACATGGGCATGGAGATGGAGTAGTGCAGGATGAGGGTCCACACCAGACCCAGGATCAGCTTCAGGTTCCCGTCCACGATGGCTTTAGAGTCTGGACCCAAAAAAATCACATTGCGTGACTGCATTATTGATTACATTCCCAATGCACACACTACAGTTTGTGTGTTAACGTTAATCTCCATGGTAACCTAATGTTATTGTACAAGTTTTCAGGGGGAGCACGAGCGCTAAAATAATGGCGCTAACTTAAGCACGGCAAAAACTCCAAACATCGAGAGAGCTAACTTAAAAGATGCTAAAATAAGAACATCAACATGCAGTGTGCTAGCTTCAGTATGCTAAAGTATAACCTAGCATTAAGTGTGCTAATTTAAGGATGCTAAATTTCCCTCTTGTTGATCAACTTCCTGTAGCTGGGAAGCAAGGTGTGTCACACTGATAAGAGGACATCATTTTGTGCCCACTCTTCACCTTTACACGCGCTTATCTCCCTCACACACTTTCTCTTTCACCTCAAACACACACACACACACACACGCACGCACACGCCCTGCCCCAATGTTGTGTTGTTTCCATAGAAACAGGCCAAACACGGCGGTCAGCGTCGTGTTTAATGGCCTCCAGCCACCTTTGTCAACACTTCCTACTGTGTCAAGCGAGACTACAGTGGGCGGGGCTATGCGTGGAAGCAAGACTTTTTATTGGCTGCCGTATGTTTATTGGCAACGTGGGCTGCTAGAACGTTTTGATTTGTAGTCCCAGTGAGAGAGAGAGAAAAAAAAAAAAAGTGAACCACAGTGGAGTTTCAAAACAACAAAGTGGAGCAAGACTATTTAAAGCATTTAATGAGAACAATGGCTCACTTATTTTCACACTCACAATGTAAACGTAAGAATTTTGATGACGGTGACACACAAAACTGTTAAAAGTAGGGATAGCAACATAAGGATGCTATAAAAAAAAAGGGCGCTAATAGAAAGAGGCTATAGTAAGGACGCTGAAATAAAGATGTAATGTTAACATGAAGCTGTTAAAGTAAATGAGAACATGAATAAGGTCAAATGCTTTATTCAGGGCTGTAACGAAAGGAGCTACAGTAAGAACAATACATTGCATTGTCTTGGCATCCTTTTTTTTTTTTAAGCAATCATGTTTCAATGTTAAAAGAACAACTTCCAGACACACCACATGTGCATCTGATGACATCATTCTGCGCGCGTGTGCGTGTGTGCGCGCATGCATCTTAATGACAGGGCAGTTTGTGCGTCTCCATGCATGCTCGTTACGTATCCCTGGTCGCTGCCTCGTAACAACGTGCTAGTTTATGCTAAAATAAGCCTCCTGAAATAAAGGCGCCAACATAAGGTTGCTACCGCTAATGTCGTGGTAATGTTGAGTAATGGCACTCACTTGAGGGTGCGAAAGTTAAGACACTGCTCAAGTTAGGACACTAACATGGGGGTGCTAAAGTACAAGTGCCTGCTAAAGATACGTATGTAAAGACACAATAAGGATGCTAAAGGGCTCTAAAATAATAAGAATCAAAAGGGTGCGAACATAAGATTGTTAAAGGAAAGGCACTAAAAGGACGACGCTAAATGAACACAAACATCAAGAAGCTAATTGAAGCATGCTACAGTTCAAATACTAATATAATTATGTTGAAAAATACCAATTTAATGACGTTAAATGGAGGCCTTTAAGACATTAATATAAGGTTGCTCGTGTAAGGTTTTTACGTAAGTTAATTAGGACACCCCCACATTATGCTAAAAGGACGCCAACGTAAGGTAGCTAAACTTAGGATGCTAATAAATCATGCCAGAATTATGCTAAAATAAAGATGCTAGCATTAGGAGACTAAATGCAAGGGGGCTAATTAGTAATAGTGCTAACGTAAGAATGCTAAAGTAAACGCTAACATCAAGGGACCTGATTCAAGGATGCTAAAGAAATAGTGTCAACTTAAGGATGCTAAAATGATGTTCAAATAAGCAGTAGTTTCAATCATTACAGTTGAGTGACTTTAGCCAACATCAGAAAAAGCTCAGGTAGCTCAACAGGATGTGCAGCTACTACTTTGTGCGTGTGTGTGTGTGTGTGTGTGTGTGTGTGTGTGTGTGTGTGTGTGTGTGACAAGCATTCCACAAGAGTGACATCATCTATGTAACCATCCAGCCCCCAATTATACCACAACCCCCCTACAGGCTACTAACATACACGCGCACGCACGCACTAACAAATGCCTCAGTAAAAACACACCCATAGAAAAACAAACTTGATGACATCACCACACATGTGTGACACAAGACTTAGCGTTAGCGCATTAGCCTCACACACAATGGCATTAAGTGTATTACTTTATTCTGGATTGTTCAGTGATTAAAACTAATTAAACAACAATTTAGCAATATATCTCACAAGAGGGATTGATGATGTACTGACCAATCTTTTTGAAACGGATTCAATTACTTGACAATGTTCAAAATAGGGTTGTCCGATTCAATTTGCAGCTGATTAGTATCAGCTGGAAAAGATCAGATTTGTACATTTTCTTCATTTTTAAATGCCACAAAAAGATAACGATCAGTAGATCAGATATCAAAATCGAGACTAGACATCCCTAGTTAGGACATAAGGTAACATGACGTAGCTAAAGTAGCGATGCTAACATGAGAATAACAAAGTAAGGAGCCAAATACAAGGCTGCTGATATAAGGGTGCCAATATCAGGTGCTAAAATAAAGAAGCTAAAAAGAACAACACTAAGGTGCTAAAGGATGCCAACCTGCTCGCTAACTAGAGACCTTATCACAATCAAACAGACTATTTATGCTAAACAAATGTGCTAATTGAACTTCCATTTAGCCAACTATAATAAACGCCAGACGAGGGACATCAAACACGACAAGACCAAAACCGATACGCGTTTATTTCCTCAAACCACAATTCAGTCCTTTCATTTTCAAAGCACACAAGTTTGTCAGGTACAAAAGTGCTGCCAGAAAGAAACAACAGTCTAGACACTCGTGCCTGCGTGTGAACTTTGGTTGGTCACACCTGAAAGTGCTCGAGCTATTACACAATCAGTTAAGCAACAGCGACAGTGACGGCAAAAATCGTCAACACATCAAACCGTAAATCAACGACGCACAAAAAAGGCTCAAGCGACTTCTTGTTGAAACAAAACCTGACCGCGTATTTGTCGTCGTCACTGCACGTTGTTGAAACAACCTGTTGTGTTTATACTTTCAACAAGCTAGTCACATGAACGCAAATACCTTTACCTAAAAATAATACAATATATTTTGTCATTTTCGTATCATTTGATCAATAATGGTAAAGACTTAACCCACTAGAATTTCATTTTGAACAGAAATCATCATATTGTTATTGTTGCACCTGAGGAATCTGTGACTTGAAGTGCCAGGATGTGGCAGCCATTTTACATTCGCACAATAGATTTTTTTTCCCCGTGTTTTTTTTAATTTGCAAAAATGCTGTAACTAACTACTGGATGTCTTTACCATTATTATGATGGTTTAAGAGTGTAATTGGTATCATTAGTAGTTAAGATCATTCATGCACCGAACGCGAAGGGCACCGGTGTATGGACTGCTACTAAATTAGCCTTTATCTGTTGATTATATTTACTACAATGGCCTAACATTTGAAACCAATAACTTTTTTCAAAATAGGACTTCAAGCGTGCTTGTTTCAGCAAAGTGGAGAGAAAAAACGCTAAATTAGTGTCTTTAGTTGACCCATATAAAAGTCTGCAAAAAAAAAAAAGGATGCTTAAAGTAATATGCTAAAGTAGAAACGCTAGCATAAGGGCATAATCTTGGGGTCAGTACCATGTGGCAATTCTAGGGAAATTGAATGACATAAATCCAGTTATAAAGCTGTTGAATGTCGTAAATCCAGTCACAAACATCCAGAGCAACATTAGTTAGCGTCGCAGGCTAGCTAAGAAGGTGTGCTAAACCAAACTTTGGCGCTTTTAAGATGCCCGTTGCCACCATCGTCTCAGTTGGCAGCACATAGTCCGTCATGACTCAGTGACGCTAGCTGACATGCTAACAAAGAATGAACTTTAGAGTCACATTGACCCCATTCTGCATTTTATACGACAGGGAAGTGAAATCAAACAGCCAATTGGCGACTTTGTTAAGTCACGTTGCCATGACGACTGCCGCAATGTGCTACTTTGACCTTGAACGCTATCTTACTCCATGCCTGTGAGGTCACTCTGTGTTCACACTACAAACCCTGTTTGAAGTGCTACTATGCTAAAGTAGCTGACAAAGATGCTAACATAATGTTAAACTAAGAATGCTAATGTAAAATGTATGGATTGTAAAATTAAGGGAAGCTGAGATAAATAATAAAGGCTAGCTATTAAAAAAAAAAAAATGATGTTCACACATCTCCACAGAAAGACGTTTAAGTAATGACGCTGTGGATGCTAACATAAAAAAAAATGCTATAATAAGGATGCTAACGGAAATCAAAAAGTTAATCGTACTAAAGAAGGCTAAGCTAAGGGTGCTAAAGCAAATATGCCTACAAGTAAATTTGTTAATTTCTAGATTCTTATATAAGGATGCTAATATAAAAAGTAAAACGCAAAAACAATGCTAAAGAAGCGGACTTATTGAAAGAAAGCTAAAGTTAGGACATTATTGTAAGGAGGCTAAGAAGATACGATAAGACAAGGTTAGCATTGGGGTGTGTTTTAATCACTGGGTGGAAAAATGCTGTGTTTAGCCAATCAGATGTCAGCCAGTCAGTCCCTCCTTTCCGACAGGCGCGATCCCACCTCCGGTCCGGTTGGGCGAATGCCTCAGACATTTGCGGGTCGCCTTCTTCCCTTTGTTCCGTGTCAGAGTGCCGTTACAACTTTTGTGACGTCCATCATTATTAACATTTTCTATTATTGTACCAAGTGTGCACACCCAAGCCAAATAATTCAGCCATGATGCAACACATCCGCCTCCAGGAGTGCACGGCAACACCCTTTTTCACACGCAGACAGCAATTTCGCAAGGCCACACTGACAAAGTCTCTCTGTTGTCGATCCAATAGCGACTAACCGCATCCAACGTTATCTTTTGTTGAAGTGTTGAGTTGCGAAAAGTCGCAGCAGACATGAACGCAACATCAACACACACGCAGTCAATGGGCCTGACGAAAAATACATTGGAGCCATTCAATGTTGTCACCAAAAGATGTTTTATAAGATGTGATGACAGTGCGTGCGTGTGTGTGTTTTGAGACTATTCTTAACCTCCTCATCCTCTCAGCAAGGTGGTGATATACCGGCATTCTCACTCAGTCACACAAGGACGCACGCACGCACACGGTTAGCTAACACTGTACTGCTAGAGTCGATTGTTGTCAATTAGCACACTGAAGCAACTTTTTGCCATTTTAAATCCATTTCAACAAATATTTAAAATACATGATTTACTTTTTGAGATGTGAAAACTACGTGCTTTATTTGGACCAAATTTTCCTTCAATTTAAATCATTGGAACCCTGATTTCTCCATAAATTAACGTAACATTTATAATGGTAAAAAATGGAACACAATGAAATTAGCCATGCGTGCTGCTGTCAAAATAATCGCTCGAGAACTTGGATGTCGCGAAACATAGCAACCAAATCGTTCAATCGGCAACACTGAATGTGCTTTTGTAAACTGGCTCCTCCCTGTTCGCAGTTTATGTTGTTAAAGTAAGCAGTGCACATCAGCACGCTTTGAAGCAGCTAAAATAATCTCGTAAAAACATGACAAAATTGATCTTTAAAATCGTAGCTCGTCCAGTCCTACCACTTTCTCAGACACAATAAAAAAATAAAATAAAAAAATCTAGGCCTACCAAAAGTGAGTAACAGGTACAATTAACACACAGAAAAAAAGATTTCCTGAGATAATATCAGTATATTAAAGGATAATAGTATTTGTTTGGATTAATTTTGGAGATATCAGCATGATATTAAATAATGATATTTTTGCTTGGATCCACTTTAGGAGAAAATGACAACAAATATAACAAAATGGTAGCAACTCTTCCAAAGTAAACGACAAATCAAAAGTGCTTTCTCTTGCTCTCGACCCCAAAGCTCCAAAAAATCCTCTCAACCTCCCTCAGGGCACAATTTGACCACACGTGTCAACTATTTGTGTGTGTAGAGTGAAACACACACACTTGCAAGTTCCAACAATCTTTTTTGTGTGTCTTGCAGCAAACTTTAAATACGTTTAGAATCCCAATTCACTCAGTCAAAAAAAAAAAAAAAAAAAAGCAATTTAGACGTTTATTTGCTCAAGCTGGGCATTCATAACACGCCCACCCATCCGAGTGCCAAACTCCATTCATAAACGTGCCACTTTAAAGTACTGTGCAGTGAACTCGTGATTTTAATCGCTCGTTGTGCACATGTTAAAATAGTATAAAATGACCAAAAACATCACTAACTCGATGCATTTGTTTCGAGCTGAATAGATGTGCAAGATGTGCTCGCATTGTGCTACACGTCACTCGTGTGAAATTCCCCAAACCAACACACTGCACATTAAACGTTGCAACTTAGTTCCCGTTCTATTTTCTTGTCACAAACGTCATATTTCATAATTCTACAAAGCGCTATTGTGTATCAAGTTTGCCGAATCAAAGCCCAAAAACAGCGTTTCCAAAAGACACTCAAAACAAGCACGATGTGATTTAAATAATTTGAATGAAATGAAATGTGAATGAAAACGGGCTTGATTGTCAATGGAAGTTGGTGGTGAAAACTTTGTCGAAAGACGGCACCACCGAGTCGAACACGCCGAAAGGTGGATCGAGCACAGCAAGCGAGCGCGGCCGAGCTACCGGAGGCTCACCTGGGCACGCTCTCGGGAAAGCCCGCCGCCACCGGGAGAACTTTCTGGAGCGTTCCAGCACGCCGAACATGAACTTACCGATGGAGACGAGCTTGATGTTCTCGTTGTCGAGGAACTCGAGCGCCACCGAGACGTTCTCCAACTTCATCTGCCTGAAGTTGGGCCTGGGGTGGAAGCGGCGGTGCATCTTCTGGCGGCTGAGGACCTCCAGGAGGGCGATGAGCCGCAGGCCGTCGCCCAGGTCCAGCTGCAGGTCCACGATCCGCTTGTTGACGCACTTGAGGTGCTCGTTGATCCAGCGCGTGAAGGTGTTCTGCTGGATCTTTTTCCACGGCGCGTCTTCAGCCAGGTCTTTCTCCGTGGTGGGCATCTTGCTTCGGGCCGGGGGCACACTGGCTGGCTGGATAACCGGGCCGCTGCGCGGTGCTCCCTCCGCAAAGGACGGCTCGACTCGGTCTGAACTTTCCCTTTGGATCCAAACCGGAGTGCCTGGCTTGGTCGGGTGCGTTCACGCGTCGCTTTCCAAAACTCGGAATTTGCGCAACTTCAGCTGTTCGTTCGCGTTATCGGACTCGTTCGTGGCGGACAACGCGATGATTTTGGACCGTTTGTTGACAGAAGGTTAAACGGCGTCACCCGACTTGCTAGTCAAGACGAAGCCTTGTGACGAATTCGCACGCGTTTCGCTCAACCTCTTTGCGCTGATGATTGATCGGTTTCCGTTACGTCCAATTTTGGGGCGACACCGTGAAGGCAACAACGCTTTGGATGACGTTGAGACTTTCAGACAAAGATCGTCTATTGATAAGATCAAGTAACACAAATTTTGAATGTTTTTGCGCACGTTGAGCTCACACACGGCCGTGCAAGAGTGATACATTATGTTGTAGATTGTAGAGGATTAATTGTGACGTCATACTTGTTTTATGTTTGGCCGCTTCCGACTCGTTTTATTCCACAAATTACTTTTATGAAAAATTTGAATTTTCTTGACCTATACAGCAGTGACATAAATGCATAAATTCAGATTAAATACATTTTAAATTACTTAAATACTGTAAATTCACATTTTAATTGACATTTTGTTTTAATAACTTTAAATGTATAATCATTTAACGTTTTCTTAAATGTATGTTTAATCAAATGAAGTTCATTTTACATTTAGAGTTTAAGTAAATTTACATTTTAATTTGATAGAATTAAAACTATATTTTGTTTACAGTAATTGTTTACAGTGTTTACATATTAAAATAACGCTTAAATGTGCACATAATTACTAATTATTTAATGTGAATTTAATATTTTTAATCAAATATTAACTTAACCAGATTTAAAGTAAACATAACATTAACCTTTTTTGTCAAAAGGTAATTTTATTGAAAATGTAATTTCACTGAATGTGAAGCTTATTAACTTCTCCTAATTTGAATTCACATTTCTTACGTTTTGTTAGCCTGTCTTTTACTGTTAATAATTCAATCATCTTTTGTATTTTATTTAGCACATCAAGTATACTTTCAAGTAGACGTTTACATTGTACAGCCAATGAGGAAGTTAGTTATCGTGTACGTTTGTGACATTCCTTTATACACAAAATTAGCTTCTTTATTTCACTGGCTTCTTCAAGGTCTTGCATTTTGTTTTGTTTGCTATCAACGCTACTAATGGACTTTGTTGCTTGTTTAGTGACTTTGTCAATTTCAGTGAGCGTCTCACACACACATGCACGCGCACGCATACTCTTGCGTGATGATGATCGTCTATAAAGACGTCGACGACAGATGGCGTTTAGTGACCTCAGTTAATATGAGCAGTTGACTCGTGTGTTTTAATAGCTCGCTCGTCTGTCATGAAATGAATCACGCGAGCCCTCCAGACTGTTTCGTCGTCTTATTGACGTCGACATTTCTGACAGCAGATGTTTTATTTGTCAATTTGGTGAGAGAAGACTCTTGAGGCAGTTGTGGTGGGTCAGCTTGCTACAACTTTATTCCAAACGTTTTCTCTGCATATATATACATTTATATATATATATATATATATCCTCAACAGCTCATCTACACAACTCACCCATCCACGTGGCTAACACATCTTTAATAAAATAGTTCTAGTAGCACGTCATTCGATAGCATTTTTAATTATTTTACAAATTTCCCCGCTCTCTCCACGTACTGTAGTGTTTCTCGCGATACTTGTTCTTTTCAAACACGGATGTGACGAGACGTTACACGGTGACACATGGCGCAACACGACGCAGCGCGCGCGCGCGCGCTCACGCACACACAAACGGATACAATTTCAAAAGAAAGTGGCCGCGCTCATGCTAAGGTGCTACGGCTAAAGGTCCTTTTGTTGACATGAAATTTGGCGCTTGGATTTTGGAGGCAAGTTGACGTCATGAAGTTTACACAAAGTTGATGTCAATCTCATAACGTGTCCGGACAGGAAGTTGATGTCAAGTTTACCAAGTTGACCAAAAAGAGGCAAGGAAGTTGCTGTGAACTTTACAGTCACTTGACAAAAAAAAGCTCATGTAAAGTCCGTGTGGCAAATATGTGAATTTAACTGGAAGTTGAAAGGGTTCATGAATGTGAAGTTGGCAGGAGTTGACTTGAAGATGACAGTAAACTGACAGATTTAACAAAGTTTTCAAAAAGTTGACAAACGTTGACATAAGATGGCAAAAGTTGCCAAAGTCCTCATGGAGTTGTCGGTAAAGTCAACAAGAAGCTGGAAAACGTCAATAAAATGACAAACTTCACAGTGGGATGAATAACTTGACAGTAAGCTGACAAAAGTGAACTAGAATTGGTCTGACAGGCATTGACAGTCGACCTGAAGTTGTAGACTAACAAAAGAAACCGCGAGCTGACAATGTCAACAAAAAGTTGGTGGAAAGTTGTTGACAAACGTGACATGAAGTTGAGTTAACAGCAAGTTGAAAATGACATTTTGATGGCACGGCAACTTTAGTTGACCCAAACAGTGTTTGTCAATATACTATCAACTTACTAAGTTGACAACGTGAATATGAAATTGACAGTATGTTGACATACAAGTCAACATTAGAAAACCTTGACTAAGTTGAGAAAAATACATTTCAATTTGCTAGGAAGCTGACAAAGTTGGACACAAAAAAATCAAGTTGGGAAAAGGTGACAGGAAGTTAACAGGGCATAAACAGGATGTGAACACGTCAACACAAATTTAAGTGTCAAATGATCATCTGAAAAAGTTATCGTAATTCATCAACAGTTGACTGCAGGTGACCATGAAGTTGACAAAGTGAACGTGAAGTCAACATGGAATTGATCAAAGTTGACAAAGGTGACAGGAAGTTCAAGTTTTTGACTTGCTAATAATGATTCTAGAGTGAAAACGCTTACACAAAGCACAACAATAACACACAGGCAACTGTGTGTGTGTGTGTGTGCGCGCGAGGTTGTGTGCACATACACACAAATTTCGGTGTTAAGTTACATTAGAGGCACTTTGACCCCCGTTTTTTTGTGTGCCCTCAAAGTGAACATAAAAAAGTTTTTTTATTTTTTACATTTGATAATTTGGCTTCAAGTTTGAAAACCTCTCCCCTGCTTCCCTCAGAAAGAAAATCAACAACGGGAAAAAATGAAAGAAAACAACAGGCGGCCATTTTAGACGTCGTTAAACATGGCCAACTTGGAGCAGAGCCGGGCTTCCACAAAAGAACTCAAATGATGACAAGCAATAGACGCATTTTGCACCTCTATTTTTGTTGCTTTTTATTGGGAAAACAATATTTTTGCTGTTGTTCGGATGACACCAAAATCACGTGTCTCCAAATGCTGTCTTTTTCCTGATTGTAGACGAGACACGGACACTTTTTTTTTTATGGACTTCGGACAACATCGAACATTGTGACGCTCGCTGGGGGGGGGGAAACTGCCGTCACTACCTAAGAAAAATCACCAAACTACGTGTTATAATTTTTTTTATCTACTTTGATTGGAAAGACGTTTTTGTGTGTGTTTTTTTGTGATAATGTTGGCATTTGTGTTTGGATCCAAAATCATTCAACTCAAAATATTTTTTGTGACACATACTTTTGCTCATAAAATAAAAGCTAATTTGATGAAAATGTTCAAAGAAGACTAAATCATCTTGTTGCAATCCAAAAAATGAACATAATATATATTTTGTGTGTTCTTTTTTTCCTTTTATCATAAATGTTTTAGCTTTTGTGTAAGCCCAAAAAAAAGCATGCATTTCAAAATGCTTTCATTTGTTTTCATGCAAAACACGAAGATCTTTTTTTTCCTGTTTAAAAAAACAAGAAATAGTTCCGTGTTAGCTGTTGGACAGGACAACACAAATGTAACTTTGAAAAAGTTACGGCTTAGACGAATGAACGCTATCGGGGAAAACGCATGGTAGCTTTTTTTTTCCCCATGTGGAAGCTCGGTTCGCTCGGCGGCAATTTGACAAAAACAAAAAAACGGAGAAAAAAAAAAAACACCACAGCTGAGAGAGAGCACAAATTATTAAAAACGACCAAAAAAAATTAACTACACTTCCCGCCACTCGACAAAATAAATCTGTGAGAAACCACAACCTTTTTGATATTCCCTCTACAATTATGTACAATTTGACTTTATACAAGTGAAGCAGCGGCGCCAACAACGCACGTCAGTGATTGTGTGTGTGTGTGTGTATGCTCTTGTCTTTATAGCATTGTGTGGCACCGCCATTAACGTTCAACCTTTAGCATCGGGACGTTGTGTGGCTCAAAACCCCATGAAACTGTGTGTGTGTGTGTGTGTGTGTGTGTGTGTGTGTGTGTGTGTGTGTGCGTGCATGCGTGCGTGCGTGCGTGCGCGTGAGGCTTTAGGCCGAGCTGCTCTTGGAGAGGTTGGGGTAGATGATGGCTGCCGTCACGGCGACCATCACGGCGATGACCGGCATCCAGGGGCTCCAGCCGCCCTGTCGACACACACACACACACACACGTGTATACACCCACAACAAACAACCATGGAGCAACATATACACAAACAGGTGCACACAAATACACGCATACACACAAAAACCCACGCACACAACAAAGATTTTAAGGTTAACAGGTTGCAGGTGATGTCAATTTTCCTAAACTTGGGACAGAAAGAGGGAAAGAAAAGTGTTGAAGGGGCCTCAAAGTGCACAAGATTGTATTTTGTTTTCTTGTTCCAATTGTAAATGTGACGATTTGAAAGTCTATCCGAAGCGGTCTTGGGCAAAGAAAAAGAGCGCATGAGTCACATTTAATGACGACTCGTTTGTCAGAACGAGTCGCGTCTGCGCTCGCTGTTGTTTGGACTCATCCTGATGATGTCATCGCATCCCAGATGAACAACTAGAAACTGGCTGACACCTTCACAAATAATGACAAGAGAAAATAGGGAGGAATTCATTCGCACCTACTTAAATGTCAACAAAACCAGCAAGCTTTTATTTTTATGGTTTTGATTCATTTTATCTTCGTAAAACATAATTTAAAAAAAAATTCTCGCTAATGGGATGTGATTTTTTTTCATTTTATTTTTTTTACTTAAGACAGCATTATTGCAAAAACTTTTTTTTTTAACTTCTCCGACAATTGTAAAATTGTGACTTTCTTGCAATGACAACTTCATTTTTGATAAACATTCAAACCCATAAAAAAATCATATTTTTCTCTAAAAAATATGACAGGATTTTTGTAAAAGCATTATTTTTTTCCTTGTATATTCTGTAGCGCTGGGTTAAAAAAAAATCGAATAATTGACATTGAATCGATTTTCCTTTTCAAGCCCCGATAGATTCATAAAACCATGAATCAATTATTTTATATATCTTTTTCCCATAAATTCTTAAGAAAATTTAATTTTAAAGGCCGTTTTTTGTATCTTACCATTTTCTTGAAATTGATTGTTTACATGAATTTAAAAGTATTTTCTTACATTTATGAAAGAACTGACTTATTTCCCTCAAAACAATTCAGAATATTTTAAGTTTATATTTACAATTACTGAATTAGATTATGAAATTATTTTCATCTCATCCTTGCTGATGTCAATGTTTGTGTAACACTTAAGTGATTATAACACGTGTTACTTTCATTAATAAACAAAATCATTTGAGCAGTTACTGCCTCCACACAATTTACTTTGGAATTTAATATTCGTGGATTTTTTCTCAAGTCCTTGACATTTAAGAATAATTGATGTGCCATAATTAATTGATCTCGGATTGAATTGAATCGAATCAGGAAAAATCAAACTCGAATCGAACTGAAATCTTGTGAATCAAAATCGAATCAATTGGGGAAATTAGAATTGATACGAAGCCCTAATATTCTGACTTCATTTTTGTATTTTTTTTCTTGTATATTGTGACTTATTCTTAAAAATGTTAATTTAAAAATTGGTAAAATTCATAAAATTATGATTTAGTTCTCATAAAAATTTGAATGAATAAAGTGAAACTTAAACATTATGGACTTAATTTTTGCACATATTTAAAGTTTATACCCCCCCCCCCCCCAAAGTGATTTTTTTTCTCTTATAAAAAAGAATATTCGTGTAAAATTGACACTTTGCATAGTATCACGAGTTAATTGTAACAAATTTGATTCTCATAAAAATAAGATTTTATTCCTGTAATAGACACAACTTTTTTCCTCATATCATGAAAATCAAGATTGTTCTCATGAAATGAAAAAAAAAATTGCACCTTCTATCCCAAAAATATATATCTGTTCATTTTACATTTCTCATCTAATAGACTTAAGTGCCCCCCCCCCCCCCCGAATTAAAATACAATCTGTCTGTACCTTGAGGGACTGCGTGCAAATGAGAACGAGGCAAAAACACTCAAGCGGATTGGAAAACAAGACGTAAAGCAGGCGCATGCGTGAGAAAAAAAAGAAGCCGAGGGAGCAGCTGAGACGGTGAAGGGACAAAATGGAACCCGGCTCCTTAAAGACGCTTCATCAGAACAATGTCAACAAATGTTCGTCGTTTGCCAAATAGATTGCTAAGCGCTATCCAACGACAGGAGCCTCTTTTTTGGTTGGAGGCTTTAAGGAGCAGAGTTGAGCGTGTGCGATGCGTTCAAGAAGACGCGCACGTGCGTGCGTGCGGCGTCGGGATGAGGAAAGAACGGAAAGAAAATGTCCTCGCTGGAGTTCAGGGCCAAACTTGATGATTGTCAAAACTTCCAAAAGATCACAGCGGTCGTGTGTTGAAGTTTGAAAAGTGTTGTAGAATGTGTGCTTTTCAAAAGTGTGTCCCTGAACGCCTCCTACTTCAGAACATTTTCAAATCCGCAGAAAGAGAGAAACCAACGTTATTACCACTTTCACACTGTAAAACTGGGCACTTTTTCAGCCATCTGTAAAAGCGGCACCGACACCGAATATTGGGACGGAGTCAAACCGGCAATTTTCTGCCAAGCGGGAAGGACGTATCAGATGGCGGACTGCGCCTGTGTCAAGGGAGAAGTCCCGACTTTCCGCGTCGAAAGCAATTGTCACAGCTATTATTTCATTGTAATTGTGTTGCTGTGTAAAAGTTGCAACATTATCACATTTGACTGGGTTCGGTGTAAAAGGATAATTAAACACCAGATATACTCTGTGTGAAAGAGGGTGGAGAGAGAGAGAGAGAGAAAAGCTCCTTTCACACAGAACTTAAAAAATGCAAATATTTTGCAGTGTCTCTGTGATATAGGTCATTTTTTTGCAGTGTATCTGTGTTAAAGGTAGAGAAGCTAGCTAGCTTCTTTCACAGAGAACCTGCAAAGTTGAAGGGAGACAGAGAGAGAAAAGGGGGGAGGGAGGGAGAAAGAGACAAAGAGGGGGAGGGAGGGAGAGAGAGATGTGCAGATAGAGAGAGAAAGAGGGCAGGAAGAGAGAGAGGGGAAGGAGGGAGAGAGATAGCTAGAGAAAAAAGGGCGAAGGGGAGGGAAGGAGAGTGAGAGAAAGAGACAGAGAAAAAGAGAGTTGGGGGAGGAAGAGGGAGAAAGACAGATTTCACTAATTTGCTGGATCCCTGTGTGAAAAGATCTCTTGCTCCAGTGTTACACATTTACACAAATATTGTGCAAAATTGTGGAGTGGCATTTAGTCCCCCTTGGCTTTTCACACAGGCCCCAACCAAATGGGATATCACCACAACAGTTTCACACAGCAATCCACCATAGGATGACTCGGATTTAAACAATCATTGATTTCAACGAAAACGCTGACGAAAAAGTGACACAGGCGTCGTCCCGCTTCAATACTCCGCCAGCCAGCAGAAAATTGGCGAGGAGAACCCGTGTCAGTGACCTGCAAAAGTCTCAAATAGTTTCAATTTCAAGGTTCGAATAGGGGCTGAAAGTGAGACAGGCGGCGGTATTGGGAGGTGACGGAAAAGAGACGGACGGACGGACACACATGTCGGCGTGTACCTTTCTACCACAACTGGCCGAAACACCAGTAGAGCAGAGCCAGGACAAGACCCATGAATATGGCTTGGACAGGCTGCAGTATAGATGGCTATTGAGGGGAGGGGGGGGGGAAGGATGGGGGGGATCAAGGGGAGCAAAGGGATAAGAAGAAATCAGCCGGCAAATCAACCAAACTAAACACAGCAGCGGTGGCGAGGGAGGGGGGCAGAAAAAGGGTGGGAGGGGGTGAAGGTGTGTGCAAAGCAACGGCTGTCAATCATTACATCATCACTTCCTCCATAAAACTCATCACCTCACCACCAAATAGTACATTTTTGCAAACTGGAATCCTCCGTTTACTCTCTGTCATGTTTCGGTTCTGTGGGGGTTGTGGCTTTTTGTTTGTTATGGGCGTTCTTGTTAATTTTGTCTGTGGTTGGTGTTTTTTGTCTTGTGTTCCTGGCTTCTTCCCTCGTCTCGTTTTGTCTAACCACGTCCACCTGTGCGTGTCTTCCCTTCCCCAGGTGTGTCTCATTAGTGTTGGTGTATTTAGTCTGTTTGTCCAGCCTGTGCGGGTGCATTGCCGATGTTCTGTGTGGAAGTTCGTGCGTCGAGTCATCGCCACAGCTAGCCAAGTCGTCCTAGCCACAGCCAAGTCAAGTCAAGGCAAATCAGGTCCTGTCACGTCACGCTCGTTCCAGTCATGGCGACCAGTCTATTCGCATCCCGTCTAGTCGTGGCGACCAGTCTATTCACATCCCGTCCAGTCATGGCGAACAGTCTACTCACGTCCCGTCCAGTTACGGCGACCAATATACTCACATGTCCAGTCATGGCGACCAGTCCACTTACGTCCCGTCCAGTCATGATTGTCTGCTCACCTTTCTCCCTATGTTTCATTAAAGTTCCTCATATTACACTTAATTAATCGCCGCAGCCAAGTCATCATCACCACAGCTAACCAAGTCAAGACTAGCCAAGTCGTCCTAGTCACAGCCAAGAAACCATAGCCCCAGCCAAGTCAAGTCACTCCACAGCAAGTCAAGGCAAGGCAAGGCAAACCAGGTCCTGTCACGCCCGTTCAAGCTAACCAAGTCGTCATCGCCATCAAGTCGTCATCGTCACAGCTAACCAAGTCGTCCTCGTCACAGCTAACCAAGTCAAAACTAGCCAAGTCGTCCTAGTCAAAAAGCTAAAACACTGCCCAGTGATTTTATTGCGATTTCATCATCATAAATTGTGTTTTCACCTTCTTCTATCTTGCGCAGCACTTCATTTTAAGCACACTATGTTTAAAATTATTTTAATGAACAAATTAAATTCCAAACCAGAAGTTCCACTGTAAATCCTCATTTATTCAAGAATTTTGGGGGGGTTGAAATAAATTGCCAAAGCAATTAAAATGGGCATCAATTTTATGTGAGATTTATGCCATTCGCGGTCGGACCCGTTCCCTACCGCCACTAAACTTCCTTCAACATCCAAATTGGCTGAAAATGCCATTGGCGTGACGGGCCATCTTTGCCATCTGATGGAAACGCCAGGCCTCTGGACGGAGACTTGTAGAAAACTGACATATGGTAATAATTGACAAATAAATGATGTCAGTGTGGGAGCCGTTTGTTGATGTCGGCGTGTGATTGTGTTTATCCGAGCTAAACATCCTGATGTGGAGTCGGAAGAGGAGGAAGCTGAAGGGGAGGGGCGGCGTCAAACTAGCGTCTGCTTTGCATCAGCTGAGGCGAGGCCGTGAGGTAGCACCGCGTCACCTCAGATGAGCTGCTGCTGACACGCTATTATGATTGCGTGTGTGTGTGTGTGTGTGTGTGTATGTGTGTGTGGTGCTGCAATCACGCCACGGCGGTCATGATTATTCTTGCGTGTGATTGGGTTCATGGTTTTCTACTTCAGTGGTACCTCCAAACCTGCGAGTTTAAAACGTCGCCAAAAAAGTTGTTCAGTTTAATCTTACTGTGAAGTAAGCGGAGTGTTTTGTGTGCTTTTCATTGCATTTGTTTATTTTTTAGTTTTTGCATTTATGTTGTATTTTTTTTTTAAGCTTTTTTTTTTTTTTTTTTTTAATTACACTCTGGTCAGTGTTTTTCTTTTTTGGGTTAATTTTTTAGTCCAAGTCCATTTGTCAAATTTCCTACTTCTGTTTACTCTTATTTTTTCCAGTTTTATATCTGTTTATTTTCCAGATTGGTAAATTAGAAGATTTTTTAACGGCCTTTTTTTTCTGTTAATATCTTGTTTTTATAATTGTAGTTTAGTCACTTCTTTGATCTTTTTGTTTGCCAGATTTGTTATCACATTTTTTTTTGGGATATTTGTCAGACTGTCAGATATTTTGGTAATTTTTTCTTTTATTCGTTTTCAATTTTGGTCAGGTTTTTGGTTTTGTCTTTTTTTTCTACTTCAGTCTTTTTTTTTCTCATTTTCTTTAAACATTTTATTTTATCCAGGCTTTTTACATTCTAAAAACAGTTGGACCAAAAGTAACCCAATTAGAGATTAAAAAAAAAAAATTGGACCAATTCACTTTATGGGTCAATTTGACCCAACTTTCTGGGTTGTTTTATTCAGAATGACACAAATTTTTGACCCAAGTCAAGGAATCTGACCAATTTTAATAATGAGTTGTTTTACACTAAAAGACCAATTTTTTGACTCAAAGTTGGGTTAAATTGACCTAAGTAGAGAATCCGTCCATTTTTGACCCATAGTTTGGTTAGTTTTGGCCCAACTGTTTTGTAGGATTGTCAGATGTGTTTGTATTTTTGCCTAGCTTTTGTCTCTTTTTTCAATTTTTTTTTTTTTAATATCAGATCTTAGTTTATTTGACAGATTTGTTGCAAATCTTGTCAGATTTATCTTTGTTTTTTTTCAGTCAGTCTATTTGGGTTATTTTCTGGTATATGTCTTCTATCTTGTCTGTCCCCATAATTTTTTTGCTTTTTTTGTTCACATTTTTGTCAATAACGATTCATAATGGTAAACGTGGACTCTGGAATCAATCATTCCGCATATATTATACTATGTGTTACGTATAATATGTTCAATAATAAGTCCGATCTCAAAACGCCAACCGGTGTGATGGAATTGATTGCGAACAACCTTCTGGAGATACCACTGTGCTTGGGTTTCCTGGATGTCCACAGGTGCAACACAAACAAGTAAACAAACAAACACACACGCACTCGTCGGCGTTTCTGCTGCAAATGAACAACGTAAAACTAGCGGGGAAACATCAAGAAGCAAACCCAAAAAACAGCTGCGGATGATGGCTTTTCTTTCCCCATGTTTACGCCTGTGTAGGAGGCGTGCGTGTGTGCGCTCACAGAGCTGTTCTTGTCCTGGAGCAGCTTCAGGTTGCTCCTGCACTGCTCCAGGTCCTGGTGGATGTTCGTCTTCTCCTGCTCCGTCCTTTCGTAGCGCTGCCGGAGGTCCGACAGCTGTGACTGCGTGTCTTCGTACTGCGACACACGACACAAACGTCATTTATCCGCTCGCAAACGTGTCCTGTCATAAAGTTGAGACTTGACAGACGGTGTGTGTGTACCTCCTTCTGCAGACTGTGCGTGTGGTCCTGGGCCTGGTCCAGCTGGCTCTTCAGCCGGCTCTCGTCCTGCAGGTGCCGGTTCTCCAAAGAACCCAGCTTGCCCTGCAGAACCTCTTCCCGCTTCTCCAGGGACTTCAGATTGCTGCTGAGGACCAGACTCTGAGCACGGGTGCTGCAGAGAGACACCAAAAGCAAAAAAAAGGTCACTGGAAGCTCAATAAGTCATTCAAACCCAAAAACGTGTAAAAACGTTTTTAAATACTTTGTCCTTACATGTTTTTTTTAAATGTTTTTTTATGCTAGAGCATACAAAAAAAATAGGCAATTGTAAAAATAAGGTCTCTCTAATCCCTGAAAATGGCGATGGTTCACTGTAGTCAAATAGACTGAGACGCGTGAGTGTACCTGCACAGCTCGGCCTCCAGGCGGTGCAGTTTGTCGGTGAGCGTTGTCCTCTCTTGCCTCAGGCCGTCACAGTCCTGCTGCAAAGACGCACACCGCTGCTGCAGTGCCGCACATTCCACTAGGAGGAAGCAAGACATTTGTTCAAAACAGCGTTTCCAAACTTTATTTATAGAGCCATGGCAGATATTTAATACGAGAAAAATATCATGGCACACCTCCAAACGAAGATGCCGCAAAAAGTAAACAAATTGCAATCGAATTGAACTTTTGAGAATCGGAATCGATTCAGCAAATTAGAATCGATACCCAACTCTAAAAGAAATGTTAACTGCCAAATTGCGAGTTCACTAACATCATACCGCATTTGCATTTCATGTCTTTGCCTGCAAAAAAAAAAAAGCCAAACAACGCCTTCATCTCATAAATCTCACAAGGTGGGTCACTATTATTTGGCATAAATACATAATTTTCAGCCCACTTGAGTGTTTTGGGGAAACGTCCTCATAGCCCACTAATGTGCCATGACAGAGTGGTTAGGAATGAGTGTTTTAGGCCCCTTATTTCCTTTTGAATGCGTTTGACTGTGGCATACCCTGCAGCTGACTGGTGTTGTTGCGTTGCAGCTGCTGCTGCGCAAAGTCCTCCTGCAGCCGACCGATCTCCTCCTCGTACTTGGCGGCCGTGCTCCTCCAGCGCTCCAGCTCGGAGCGCACGCCGCTCAGGTCCTCCTGCAGGGCGGCGATGTCCCGCTCGCGCTCGGCCGTGGCCGCCTCCACGGCGTGCCGCAGGACGAGGATCTGTGACGGCGAGGGGGAAGCGCATGGGCTGTGAAAGGGTTTGTCAGGAGGCGTGACCAGCGGAGGGGTGGTTACCTCCTCCTGGGCGGAGTAGAGGTCCTCTCTGGTGCTACAGATGGTGTTCTCCCTCTGCTCCTTCAGGGCCTCCATGTCGGCCTGCAGCTTCCCAAGCTGAGCTATACATGCACAAAACATACGACCCAGCAGTTGAACCTCAAGTCAAGCTTTACTGAGCAATAGCAAACAAACCAATAAAGAAGGAGAAGACACGTTTCTATGATATGAACCATGGCGGATTTTATTTTAGAATGCGTTTGTACTTTTTTCCTTATATTTTTGTATTTTACATCTAATACTATTGTATTTCTGACAAACATTTTAATTTGTCTAATATTTTGTATTTTACACCTACTGTTTTGTATTTTTTTCATGTAATACATTGACTTACAGTTACTATTATTTTAGAATATTTTGTCATGTTTGACTTTCGCTAATATTTTGTCTATTTTTATGTAACATGTTCATGTTTATAATACATATTATTTCCCCACATTTTGAATGTTTTGTCAAATATTTGGTATATTTGTCCACAGAAGATTTTTCTTTTTTTCCAACATTTGTTTACTTTTAATCTTTTTTTTTTTTCTTCTCTCGTAATTTAGATGAATAGCTTGTATTACCTGTCAGGTTTTTCCTTTTTTTTTCGCGGGGGGGGGGCTTCTATGTAATATTTCTCTAATATTTGCTTAGCTTTGATCAAATTATTTGTCTAATACCTGATATTTTGTTTAAAAAAAATTCATGTTGTTACTGTGGCTATTCTATATATTTGTGTTTTTCATGTAATAAATAATTTCCCCTTATTTTTACATTTTTCCCTCTTAGTATTTCAATGTGAAGTCTAATATTTACTAATGAACATCTTCATATTGCTCACTCCCATCGTGACATAATATTTTCATATCGTTTCCTCCCCACTTGTAGGACAGTACATTTGAAATTGATTTTTTTCTATTTCCGTTATTTCCCACAATGGGATTTCCACCTTAACAGTTGTACTGAATTGTGTGTGTGTGTGTACTAACTCTGCAGGTACTGGATCTGTTTAGTCGACTCCTCCGTCTGTTGAGAGTTATTCCTCCTCTCTTCTTCCAGTAGAGCTACAGACACGCACGCATCATTTACAATGGGCTACAATACAGATTATGATTATGATAATGGATTTTTTTTTTTTTCACCTTGAAGCTCCAGACATTTCTGTTTGCCGGTGTTTGCTAATTCCTGGGCCTCCAGAAGTTCCCTGTGGAGGTGGTGGATGACCTGCTCCGTGTCGCCGGGCTCCAAGCCAGCCCGATGCAATTCGGCTACAAAACACAAATAAGCCAAAAGTAACTTTACATCGCAAAAGGCAAAATGTATTTAGAAAGTCTGAGTTCTCTCTACTGGAGTACTGGTAATATTGGGGGTATCGTGTACCGATACTAGCAGTAGTAGTGGTGTACTAATACTAATAGTGGTGGATTTATACTACAACAACCACTAGTTTAAGGTAGGGGTTGATTAATTCTGAATTACAAGCCTTTTTTCACGAGAATACAAAACGGTGCACGTTGCCATGGTTACCTTTGAGCAGAGCTACTCTGTTGAGCGGTTCGTTGAGTTCCTGGTCATCCATGTTGTCTGAAACACAGTTTCCATTCATCATTGTTTCCACTCAATTTTTTTTTATCTTTATTAGGAGGTTCTATTTATACAGTTCAATTCATCTGCTTAATTCAAACTCACGGTTCATAAAGGATGCACTGCTGAAGTTAAGAAAAGTAAAAAACTCTTAGGTACAGCCCACGGTATAAAAGTATTACACAGTCATTTCTGATGGTCTAATAAATGAGGTTGTTGAATAGAATGGCGTGGATTGAGGTGGTTTGGCTGACCTGACGTATCATCACTGCTGCGGTCTTTGCTGGGACTCAACGTATCCGACATGTCCGACTCTTTGGCATCCATCTGGTTTCCTGTGGACACACACACACAAACGCAGAAACAGCAAGAGCGACATTATGAAACTGTGTGAAATGTTTTACTAGCTTTGGATTACCGTACATGAACATATGCTGTAGTCATCTAATTAAGTGAGCGCGGGAAGATCAATGTTTACTTTTGAGTCGATCCGGGCTGGTCAGGATTTCGTCTCCTGCCGTCTGGTTGTTCTGTAGGTGGGCATCTAATACACACGCACGCAAAATGGACGTCATGTAGCATCAATTGTGCAATTGTTAAATAACATCCTTTCTCTTAAAACATTTCTCACCATCAAAGTTGGCCAGTTTGTGGATGGACGAACTGACGGCTTCCTTCAGCTGCTTCACTGCTGCAGATACAACAGGAACAAAGAAAGCAATCAATGGTCAGTCAAATGAACATCAAGCAGTGCTTGCTGCCATTTACGCAAGTGACAGCTTTTCAGATGTGAAAGCAACGAGAACGGGCAACATTTTAAACTAAAGAAAGAAAGAAAAAAAAAAAAACTATTGACTTCGATAGGTGGGCCGAAAAATGAAAGATTTCATACTTTTCCCAAAACCTTTTCAAGCACAGAAGCGGTGAAATTGAGCTACAGGCTGTGGTCAAGTTCACATTTCTATGAGCATGTTCAATCGATGGTATTATAATATAAAAATGTTTTCATTTCTCCATCTAACAAGCTTACCTTTTTTTTCCAATTTTAGGCATCTTTCTTTTTAACAAGAAGAAATTACATGTGTATCAAGCTGATGTATATATATTCCCCCCCACCCAAATAACAGTTTTAGTCAGGTTTCTTTTTCGTTACGTTCCAATAAAAAAAAAAAAAAAAAAGCATCTAAATTTTTTTTTTATGTATACCAGTATATGAAATTATATAATGCATCAAATTAAAAAGCATAATACACAGTCTATTTAATTTATTATAATTTTTTTTTAAATAGTTTTTGCATTTCTTTTTGGATTAAATATGGAGTTACATGTATCTTGTTTTACTCATTTTCCCCCCCAGCATTTTGCCGAATTTGTCTTGTTTTATTGTGTCTTGCTGACACCTGGGAATGAGAGGAACAGAATTTTGATTGTTTTTTATGTCCAGAACAAGTGAAAAAATTGACAATAAAGTTGACTTTGAGCCTTTAACTCGGTAAATATTCAGTCATGGTAATTTGCCATTAGGTCATAGGCCCCTCAACAACAACAAAATGGCGGTTAAAAATGCTATTTTTGCATTTTCTTCATTGTAATGAAACTGACAAAGTAAGATTTTCTGGTGATAAAACCAAATATTTTCATTGGATAAGCCCAGACAAAAAACACTCAAGATTTGAAAGCATCTTGCAGACAAACATGTAAAATAAATTTGCACACACTAAATTCATCGTGGGCATGCTAGTATGTCGCAGGCTTCTGCTGCTGAAGAAGGATCCGAGTGGAGGAGTCCGTAGGCAAAGAAAAGACCCCCCCAAAAAAAGATGATGGTGGGAAGACTCGAAAGAGAAAGAATGATGATGGCGAAGAAGAGCATATGAAGATGAAAAACAGCATGAGGGTGAATTTGTACTCACGCGGACACTCGATCAACTGTTGGATTCGAGTGGTGTCTCCCCCGCTGTTGTTAACGTGACAGTTGTCTGACAGAAACACAGAGACTGTCGTTACTTCGGCCACTTGTCCAGTGCTTATTCTCTCAAGACAGAAGCTTGTGCCACACAAAGAGCCTGAAGACGAGACAGCGAGTGACCACTCGGGAAGGACAAACACGTAAAGACGAGCGCCACAGAGAAGATCTGAGCGGAAAGACGTGGAAGTTCAAAATGGCGGAATGGGTACGGGAAGTGAACGAGGCACGGACAGAAAGACGGCTCAAGTGACAAACTAGAACGTATTGATAGGTTTTTGGGAGCAAATTAGTTAAATTAAAAGTACTTATGTTCAGTCATTTTATTTTTAAATGAAAAAGAAACTGTAAAATAAACTTACAATTAGGTATTGTCATTTGGCAATAATTAGGGTATAAGGAATAAGGTCATTCAAGCACCCATTTTGAAAAGGGAGCAACAAGTGAGTCTGTACTGCAAACGTATCTCAATGTACAGCTGAAATGAAGCAATCATAATCAAACCACGGCTACCATCCACATCTCCTCCAACTGCACCGTCGTCAGTGTCCGTATCTTCATCCTCCTCCTCCTCCTCCTCCTCTTCTTCCACGTGCCCCCCAGGCGGCTCAGAGTACGGCTGGTCCTCGATGGGCTGGACCTCTGTGGTGGCCGCCACCGCCGCCGTTTCGGGGGAGGCTTCGTCTTCATCTGTCATGTGACCACATCACACAAATGCCCATTTGCAGAGGGATCCTTCACCGAGTGGCAGCCAAGTGCACAGTGTGGGTGTGGACGGTCAGGCACCAAGAGGATTTCAGTGAGCTCATTCCTACACCAGATGCCAATCAGTGGCCCCTGAGCCCCCCACCCCCCAAAAAAGCATTTGAAAATCCACCCAGAACCTGCAGAAAGCACCACCATCTTCCCCGAGAGAAGTCACACACCCTTCCCAGTAATTTTGGATGACAAATGAACCAATCGTGCTTGTCCCAAGTTGTGCCACTTGAACCGTGACGAGCAGCGACAAGAGGAAGAACGAGACATCATGGATAGCATCACACAGAAGATGAAGGACAGAATAGCATGCAGCCCCGGAATGGAACTTGGCACATGCGGGCGGTTGTCATGCAGGAAGTGGAGGTGACCCGGGTACCCAGAGGAGTGACACATGGACTCACCCAGACTGTTGTTTTCCTTAACACTTTTCTCCTGGAGCTGCTCTAAGCGCACTGTGGATGACAACAGCAAGGAAAATTGGCGTCGACTTCCTTAACGGGGGGCTGTTGGCGTGTTACGGGGGAAATACCATTTCCTAGCATACCAGGATAATTTTTTACAGTGTCATACCAAGGTTTTTTTGTTGATATTTTTGGTTTGTTTGTACCGAAAATGGCAGCAATGCCTACATTAGGGAAGCTTTGGCTCTGTCATGAGACATCTTGGGGCCAATTATAGTGGAACCTCAGCTTTTCTGTGCCCCAGTTTGTTTGTTTTTAACTTGATTTTCATCAATTTTTGGGGGGCAAAAATTGTTTCCCAGTTTTTGTTTATCCTCTCAATTTACATAGTCAAAAATGAGTCCGTACCTACTCATCCGCTGGTCCACATGACTCAACCAATCATTTCCTGGAATCGAGTGCCCGCACAAAACATTTCATACGCATGCGCGTATGTTTGCTTCATATTTAAATCAGACAAATTTAAGCATGGTGAGACTTTGAACGAGTGAGGTTTTTGCATGGTTGATATCTTACTGACTGCTGAACTAATATTATCATCATAATTATTATCAGTATTATGCAATTCACTGTTGAGCTGCAGTACACACTTTTTACAAATAGAGGTTGCTAAGAGACAATAACATGGTCATCTGCTTAGATGTCAACAAGATGATGTGAGATTGGTGAGATTTTCCAAATTTCAAATATGTGCCCTGGCACTGCGTCATCAGTAGGTGAATGAGTATTTGAATGTAAAGAGTTTTGAGGGCCTTGTAAGATGAAATAGGGCTAAATAAATGAAGTGCCATTTGTTGCATTAGGCTTGGAAACGCTTACCTACATACGAGTTTACTTTTTGAAGTGAACTATTAACATAAAATAAAATTGTGCCTGTATATGGTCATAAATATTTTCCCCGAAAATGCGGTGAGAACATTTTGAGGCCGTATCGCTTGGGTTTGGTACCCTGCAGGGCAGCGAGCCTCTCGTTGGTGAAGTCGTTGTCAGCCTGCAGCGCCTCGATGCGAGCCTGGAGAACCTGCTCCTTCTCCTCCATCTCCTCGATGCGCAACTCCAGCTCCCTCTTCTCTGACGCCCCCCGCTGGGTCAACTCCTCTTGGCGGCCCTCAGCGGCCTGACGGAGGAAATTCTCTCATTAGTGAAAATGATTTCAAGAGCATGGTTTTAAAACAACTAAAAGAACATTAACTCTTTGACTGCCAGACGTTTTCAGAAAAGGGATGCCGTGGGTGCCAGCCGATTTAAGCATTTTTGACTGATCTTTCAAGGTCCACAGAAAATGTTGTGTTTGGACTATGGAAACACACATACTACCAAATGAAAGATTTGACTCTCATCTTTCATCAGGAAAAAAGTTTGTTTCTACCTTATTCCGTTTTTCAGTAATCAACAATAGAAAATGGTTAGTTTCATCTCTGTTTTGAAAAAAAAACGTCTTTTAACGTCTTTGGCACTCCTCCATAGGATTTTACTAAACGTTATTTAACGTTTTTGGCAGTGAATGAGTTAAAATGAACTCTAAAATGCCAGAGCAGTGATGGGCTCCCTATTACGTGTTCCAGTGAAGAGGCAAGCAGAAGCATTTTGAATCAACTGGAGACATTTGAGGGAGGACTGCATCAAGTCTGCTTTCATAGATGGCAACCGTCAAGTGACCGCACCTTGATTTTGTCAGTGAGCTCTTTGATCTCATTGACGGCAGCGTTGTACTTATTGGCCAGCTCCCTCAGCTCCTCCTGGCCCCGCTCGGACATTTCCTTCAGGTGGGTGCACTCGTCCTCCGTGTTGCTCAGCGAGCGCTGCGGGCCGGGACACGGACAAACGGCTTTAACGGTCGATCTAGCTTTGTATTTGTGGGCCGACATCAAACGGATTGCGGGTCGCACCTCCACCTCCGACAGCTTCCTGACCACCTCGATCTTTTCCTGCAGTACCCGCCGGAGAGACTCCTTGGCCGTGGTCTCGTAGTTGTGTTTGTCCTCTTGCAGGGCCAGCAGCTCCTTACGAATGCCGTCCTCTGTCTGGGACTGACAGCCAATGCCAAAAGAACACTTTGGTTAATAATCATGTCCACATGAGGTGACAATGTGGAAGTCGAGAGAGGGTGGGTGGTAGAGGGGGGGGGGAGTAGGGGGTGAGAGCAAAAGCGTGAGAGAAGCAAAAAGAGAATGAGAATTAGAGGGAAAGAGAGTGAGAGGGCGAGTGAGAAAGCGACTGAGTGTATGAGAGTAAGTGAATGAGTGTAGTGAGAGAGAGCATGTGAGTCAGGGAGAGAAAGAAAACAGAGTGTATAAGAGAGGGAGTGAGTGGCTGAGTGAAATTAAGTCAGAGTGTAAGGGAATAAGAGAATGAGAGCTGGTGCGTAGGTGAATGGATGACAGAGTGAGAGTAAGTATAAGTGAGAGAGTGAATGAGTAAGTCAGTGACAGTTTATGGGTTCAAGAAAGTTAGTGTGAGAAAGTGAACGAGTAAGTGTGAATGAGTGAGAGGCGAGCGATTGTGTATCACCTTTGAGTAGGCCTGCAGCTGACTGCCCATCACCTCCAGTCTGGACAGCAGACGGTCTTCATCAATCAGAGCCTGATGAAGGAATAGTGTTTGGATCAATCGTCCGTCCGTCCATCCATCCGTCCATCCATCCAAAGAGCTGTTTCCTACCTGCCAGCTGCTCTCCGAGGCCTCCTGAGTGGTGGTGAGCAGACGCTGCAGCGTGGCGAGCTTCTGCTCCAGCATCTGCTCTCGGTGTAAGGCCTCCTGTAGCAAAGACAGAAGCGGGTCAGCACAGAATCAGCTCACGAAAGGCTCGTAACGACCGCATTGCCTCTTTAAAAGCATCATACTGAAAATGATGATTGTTATGTTGGCCTAAGATGAATATCTGCCCCTATTGAATTTTTGGGTTATAAATGTAAAGATGAAGCAGCTCATGGACCTGATGTATTACTTTGTTATTATTAGTTTTAGTATTATACCAATAGGTGTCGCTGTGTTACCTGAAGATACTGGGAGAGCTGGAACAGTTCCTGAGAATACATACTGGGAGTGTTGGCTGCCACCTAGAAAACACACAAAACTTACAGTAAAGTGACACACTGCATTTGAGAGCCAAATGAAAAGCTCAAAACATGAAAATGAACGCATGAACTAATACATTGCAAAAAAAAATAATAATAATTGAATGCTTCCTCAGAGGTGGAAAACTCCAAAGCTAAAAAAAAAATCTGGGGTCTCACCAAAACCTTCAGGATATTTGTTTTAAGAATTCAAATTATGCAGATGTAGACTGCTACATTAGCTTAGCTAGCCAAGTGGTTAGCTGCTGTAGTGTAGCGTGTGCTATGTTTTAAACATTTTACATGACACTGAATGATGTGACAATTTTGGAGGAGGACTGCTACAAAACTAAAATGCATTTACACCTGGATACATGCACCTGTAAAAATTGTAGGTTTTCAGGCAATTTGAGGCTCCCAATTTGGCATTTAGTTCATCCTCGGCTATTCGCATCACTTGATCCTCAACCCATACTTAACTCTGAAGCAACCCCCTTTGCTCCCGGCTGTTTCACTGGATTTTGACTGATTTTGCAAGGCCCACAGAATATTGTGTTCTATTGCTATAAAAACATGGAAACTACCAAAAGAAAGATCTTCTTTCATCAGTGAAAAAAATAAAAAAATTCTATCTGTTTCCATTTTGCAGCAATTAGCATTAGAATATAGTTAAGTTTCATCATTATTCACAAATCTGTTTAGAACTGTTTGTAAATGAGCTTTTTCTCAACATGGCTCTGGTTGATCGCTTTTGCTCGGCTGCCACCTGCTGGCCATTTTTGTAATAACTACAATTTCTGCAACCGTTCTTTGCAGTTGAGAGGCTGCATCAAAGCCTTCTGTATGCTCTAGCATAAAAGACATTTTAAAAACGTATAAACACGCCTTTGGGACAGTTAAAACATTTCAAATAGAATGTATTTACACATTTTTGGGAGCAAATGAGTGAACCTTAATGAAAAACATTTGTTTGTTAAGTTAAAAAAAAATCCATCCTCATGACTTTGCTAACTTGATTAAATTTTGGCTCTTCTGTGAATACTTGGATCCAGTAACAAAAGCAGTCAACATTAATTGGGCCTGGGTGTGTAACTCTGTTGAGAGCCTAACATCACTTAATTATATTGGAGAAGTGGTTCAAATGTAGCCACACATGCACGCGCTACATTCCTCAGACAGGTTACGCTGGGGCCCTGTTCTGACAGTTGCAAGACACAGAACAGAACACCCCAAACTGGACAAAAATTCTTCTCGCTAATTTTTTACAGCGCAGCTAAGAGGACATGCTCTGCACACTCTCACTCAAGCCACTCATGGAAAATATGTGGCAGGAGAGACTGGCAGCAATCCACACATTCCTCACATCAGCTGACCACTCCACTCGCTGTGTGTGTGTGCCAGTGGGTGAGTGGGAGAGATCAAGGTGTGTGTCAGGACGGCAACAAATCAAGCACATTGTGTTCTTACCTTGTCTACAGGCAGCGGCAGCGGAGCCTGGATGACACTGCAAAGACAAAGGAGCACACTTGGTGGAAACAGAGTGGAGGGGAAGACATACGGAAATAATATTGCTAACATTGTTACTATTGACAAACACACACCTCGCCTATGATTTTTCTCGAGTGCTAGTAAAAGTGTGGGCGCAAAATGAATGTACAGTGGAACCTCTAGGGTTGAGTTATTAAAGATAAGGTGCAAAAGGTTGAACACGTTGGGGCAAAAGAGTACTAGTGATGAAAAAGAAGGTAACTGTGATATTAAATACAGAGCAGCACACTCATGCATCACAGTGGAGAAAAAAGTTCACGCGAAGACAGCAAGCGAAACAGAATGTCCAACGTTTGCGATCATTTCACACTTCAAAACAGGCCTGCAGAAGTAATCGAATTTTAATCATGATCACTATTTAGGCCCCAATACAAATACGTAGCGATGTTTAAGTGCTTTATACGCAAACAAGCACTTTTTTAACCAGTAATCAGCCAACCATCAGGGGGCGAAGTTGTGCTTTAGACTTCATTAAGATGCCTAAATAAGTCAGAAAATAGCTTGGTTCGAGTAGCCAATTTATTTTCTATTAACTTTTAATTTTAAATGATAAGGCATTCATTTCTAGTTTAATTGCTGCGCTAAAAACATCTACATATTGTTTGTTGAAAAGCAGTGCAGGAAGAATACAGATCTTTTCCCTCACATAATGAATGACTGATTAAAAATCTCGATTCAAATGTTGATCAAAAGTAATCACGATTGTCATTTTGGCCATAATGTGTCTACCATGCCATAACAGCACATTAATGATCGTCAACACAAGGTATCAATGTTAGCTAATCTCATATAGCTCGATCAGTGAAAGTTAGAACACACTGTAAAGCCCTCACAAGTGGTCCTGGATAGACGCAGCCGTCTGTGCAATTTCAGTTGACTGAACAAACAGCAGGCATTGGATGACATTGAAGGTGAGTTGAGGCGGATGTGTGGTGTGGGGGGGTGTTAAGGTGACTCTGCACAACACATGAGACGTCTGTTAATGTGTAACACCTCCAGAAACAACTATGAGGAAATACAGCAGTCCGTTTTCTGGCTCACCTACGTTAAACCCGATTTGAATTTAAAAAACCAGCAGCGGTTGGATATGGCAATGGCGTTACGTCAGCTGATTCTATACCAAAATCCGAGCTACACTGTCCCGTTTGCTGTAAGTATTGTGGAACAAATACAGGAATTCAACTAAGTCTTGAATCTGAACAAAACATCACAAAGTAGAAGTCAAACAAAATGCCAGCAGCGGTTGTGGACGCGGGTTACCTGTGTTGTGTTCCTGCTGTATTTGGCGGATCGTGAACAGGCGCGGGGTAGAGTTCAAACTTCACGCTCTCTATCTGCGCCTGGCTGACTCGCTGAGATTTCTTACGGCAGATTCCTCACATAACAAACGTTCTCTCTTTACACCCTTCGAAGCTCCTCCACCAGCAGCAAAATAAACTGATAGCCTTCCTTAAACATGTGCTAGTTCCACCCCTCTAGATGAGCAGTGCAAGGAAACAAGCGCACCTCATGACTACAGCTAACTTGAGGGCAGGGGGGAGAAGAAAAAAAAAAAAAGAAAAAAAAAAGTAGAGCGAATAACTCATCTCATCAGGTGATAAAGGAGGCGGGTTGCCTCCAGTGGACTCTACACATTTCGGACTAAGTCGTGTGAGGGGGAAAAAAATAACTAAAGAATCACTGCAGCTGGACTATTTTGCGTCAGGATAAATACAGCAAATCCCAGAAGGGGGGGGGGGGGGGGGGGGTCAGCAAATATTTTATTTAAAGGGCATCTCGCCTAAGCTCGCTTGAGTGCTATAAATTCAGTGTGGTCTTTGAACGAAGCTAATCAAGCGACTCATGTCAGCGCTTAATGCATCTGTGTTGGACTCACTCGCTTCGTCGGCGTGCCTCCATCCCGTCGGGCAGGAAGAGTTTGATTGTTGACACGATGCAGCCATGTGTGACTGGAGACACAACAGCAACACATGTTAAAAATAAATAAATAAATATTTGTAGTGTTTTTCATGTACAATTAATACCTTTAAAAACTATTTTTTTCAAATGTGCTGAGGAAGTAGATAACAATAACAACCATTTAAGGCTCAGTTTGCTGACCAAACCCAGAAAACAGGTGAGCCATGATTGGTCGTTACCTACTTCCTGGTGATGTCATCTTCAATCGACAGAAAGTGGGGGAAAAAAATTGTTTTTAAAGGTACTAATTGTACATGAAAAATAATAAAGATATCAAATTCATTCTGGACAAAATGTTAACTTTTGACTGCTGAAATGGGCTCAATGAGTCAAGTATCCCTTTCCCAGTCTACAGCTTCATTTTGGGCTCCTTCTTGTCTTGATGTAGTGGATTCAGATCAAGTGTGATGCAGGAAGTTATCCAATTTCACGTAATTGCTTTGGGAATTCATATTTACAACAAAAAAAATTATCTTTGTTCAGCTATCTGAGCTAGTGATGTATAGTGACAGATTGAAGGACAAGGCCTAGGAGAGCACGGTCAAGCGGCTAGTACCACTGGCAGACAGTTCTAGCGATCTAGGTTCGAATTTGGGCTCCGGCCTTCATGACTCCGGCCTTCCTGTGTGTTTGCGTGTTCATTCCACGTTTCAAAAATGTGCATCAATTTCAATTCAATTTTCTATGACTTCTTTAATATACTTTTCTTGTGTTTGTGAGCGCAATTGACTCCATATTGCGATGATTTTATCAGAATGAGGTCAAAATGCAGGATGAATTTTCACTGCAACTCTAATTTGAAAGGTTTGGTAGTGGAGCTGAAAATCTGACCCAAATGTCCATATTGTGCGTGTGTGTGTGTTTTGAGGTGGGCCCCAAGGTGCCCTTAAGGGCAATCTCAAGTCTGATGATTCAAATGTTACCCGTTTGCATCAGCACATAAAGGCTAGCGAGGTCAAGCTATTAGCTCTGCCTCAACAGAGCAAACTCGGGTTCTCACTGTCAGTTCAACATGACCATTTTTTTTGCGGCCTAACATGCGCATACCTTTGCGTGTGTTCTCCGTAACGTCCACGCCAAACTGGATGATGTCTCCCGAAAGGACCTCGCAGGGTGGACTCTCCTCCGAGCCCCGACTCAACCGCTGGCTGTTAATGAAGGTGCCATTGCTGCTTTTCGTGTCCTGCAGGTAGAACTGACACGGGGGGGGGGGGGGGGGGGATGGGGGGGGGGGTATGATTAGACAGGCAGCCCGCTTATTAATTTCAGCAGTTTTCATGTGCCTTGTTTCAATAAAACAAAGCAGTGAAGGGGCGTCTTCACAATTAAAATTAACATTAGATACATTGCCAGCCTGTCTTGTTAGTGCTGTCAATCATCTTGTCAAAGTACATAAACATCAGTGTTGATTCTGTGCTTAGAAAGGAAACCCCTTCGGGTGTAAGGATATTTGAAAGCAAGACAGAAGAAAAACTTGCCAAAAACACAAAACTTGGATTATTTTTTTCTGCATGGACTCATAGTATTTACTAAGTAGAGGTTCATATTAGTCGGGAGCTAAGGATATAATTAGTTATTTCAAACGTCAGCCAGCGTTCTGCCCTTACAAACAAACAAACACCTCAGACAAGGAGACCGATATACTGTTCAATTTATCTCTCAACTCATCAGTATAGCAGTAAAAATAGTGAGGAGGATAAACAATATATGATTTATTGTCTGCTTACACATGTCGCTGCGCCGTTTGTCTTTGTTCAGTTGCTTAAAGGGTGAAAGCACCACAACATCGATGCTATTAGCGTTAGCATAAACAAGAAGGGTGAAAGGCTATAAGCTATGTGGTTGCTTTGATGTTTCGTTTGACAGTAAATTTCACCTGGAAGTTGCAATAAATAGCGTTATGACCAGTCTGTCTATTGTTTGTCCCAATTTTCCTGTAATTGTCTGGCGACCAGTCCAAGGTGCGCCATGCCTTTCGCCCAAAGTCACCCACGACCCTATTGAGGACAAGCGTTACAGAAAATGGATAAATGAAGAGTCTCTATAATGTTCTCATGGTTTTTCCATTTTCCTGGCTCAAATTGGAGGTAGAGCTGGTATCATCCCGACTATGACGGGTGACGACCGATACCGGGTATCGGTATCAGTGCCAATACCAGTCTTATTTTAAGGCATCGGTACTCACGGTGGTGACCAATACCATTATCGTCCGCCCTCCTGCAGCCATTTTACGATCAAGGACAAGAAATGAGAAATGATGTGAATACATTACATGAATACAAAGTTGCCATTAACTTCATGCAATTTTAAGGAAATATAATACATTGGGATATATAGGTCTTTCTTTAACATCATCTGTCATTTATGGGTGGGTAATTTTATTTACTAGTGGTATCGGTGACTACTCAAGAGTGGCGTATCGGTCGGGGAAAAAGTGGAATCGAACATCCCTAATCCTGACCATTCGCCATGACATGCATGTATTCTGTAAATTCAACTGACTCGCTTTCATTTTTTACAGGCAACATGTATTAATTCCATGTTTCAATATTAAGAATAATATTCCCAATAAGAATATGACTATTATCATGTAAAGCATTCTTTCATTATCAGTCACTCAGGCTGGAGGTGGCGAGCAAATATGGTGGAGGTGGCCGCCTCTGAATTTTGTACACAGTAAAGACCCTGGTTCTGAACTCCTGTTTCCTGGCCTGTTTTTACCATAGCATGGACGTCGCTCAACTCAACACAGTGGACATTTTCGTCCTGAGATTGCAAACTACATGTGAATAATGGTAAGATTGTGTGAATCAACAAGTTTTGAAGCCATCAATAAACGATTCTGTTGATCCATCTCCATATTGTCAGCATGGTGATCATTTATCCCACCGCTGTAAACAGCGCCCCGACGCAGGCTTACACAACGATGGGAAAGACACAACCGCGGCTCTCCTCAAACAGGAACGACGGCACAACGTGAACAAAAAACGTCGACAACAACAACTCATTCATTCATTCACACGTTGGTCAGCGACGACGCGTGAATGTTAAGCACATACTTACAGAGGCAAGTAAACACATAGGACGATGCGCACAGGCTACAGGACACACACACACTCGCAAACACACAGTGCACGATGTGATGCAAGCGCCTGATAGTGATGGTGGTCCCTGGGGGGGGGACGGCACTTCATCCGTCAGCTCTTCACTGTGACTGAAAACAAGACAGCGTTGATCTAGCGGAGACGCATCGGACAGAGAGGAGGGAGAGTTTCGCCGATCTCACCATTCATCAGACTGCAGCGTGCCCACCCGCAGCACACACACACACATGCACACACACTTACCTCTTGTCCCCATGGTAACATGGAGACAAGGAAGGAGGGACCTAACATTAGAGGTTTCCACCCAGCAAAGCCTCACACACACTATGCGTCAGGAAAATTCATACAGATACATAGAGCTATACCTAGCGCACACACACACACACACACACACACACACACACACACACACACACACACACACACAAACGGTCAACTGTTTGTAAACGCTCATCTCTTAAACAAATCGTCCATTTTCTATTCAGTTCATCCCGTCCACACTGAGGATGGAGAGCCGATCAAACGCACACACTGCCAACGTCAGCTCCACAGTCTCCACTTGGCTGTGGGGGTTTGTTTTACGGCTGCCCCTAGGATTATCCCATCAATTATTCTAGTGATGGGATAAAAAATGATTTTGCATTATTAAACACCTGTACAAAATACAAGTGAGGTCCATCCAGGTATGATTTTTGTCTACTTGGGGTCACCATCTTCACATTGTACACTGTAATATCTGAGACTTCAAATGTGTGTGGCTTTAAAAGGCGGGGCCTGTCTTGGTGAGTGACGTGGGTGTCAGTAAATACGTTTGGAGAGTTGGTTGCTGTGAGCTCTGGCTAGCAAGTGGCTGTAGTGTTAACTGGCTAACAGCTAGCCAGTCTGCGCGCCGAGTGCCTGCGACTGTGCTTATTACGCGTTGATATTTGTTAGCCTTTGCTCAATAAAGCGATTGAAAGTAGGCCTGCTACTGTTTTTATGCTTGACCATCAGTGAGGCATTGTAATACCTCCTAAACTAGCGGTGGCAGGCTATAATAAATTAGCTAACAATGATTACGCTACCTTGTGTGGGCAACTGTAGATGTGGTGTTGTGTAAGGCAGACCTGCTTGGCAGTAGACACATTGCAATTTGTATTTTTTAATTGTGGAATTATTGCAATCTTCGGATATTATTATATATCTTATTTCTTTGCAAGTCTGCAATAACAATCCATGCGGAAAAATTTGCGCCGCAAAGCTTAGGGGCAAACATTTTGCCTCAACTTTTTTCAAAAGATTTAAGTGATTTGGATAATCGTTGTGGTCCTACATCAAAGACTATTATTTAGCAACTTCAATGAACCCAACTCGTTGTGGTAATATTTATGAAGACATTTTTCAGTACCACTGTAATACTGCGCATAATGTTATTGTGAAAATGAAGTGGACAGCTTACTTATTTCTGCCGTCATGAATGCATCACTTGTCAACCCCGTCTGGCATATTTCATCACCACAACAGCCAGATTTCTACACCCACTATCAGGACATTTCTCTGGGATACAACAGATGCCCTATTTTCCTTCCTCCATCATTAACGGTTGGAAGGACCAAGTTCTACAAATCATTAAGTTTCCTGAGGGCCAAGGTCTTTTTTTTTTAATGAGGAACAGACTAATACACGGAGGCTCCCCCCTTAGGACAAATCACCCCTTTATTTCTTCAGCGTCCAATCAGATCAAGGCTTCTTGTTGTCCACTTTCAAACACCAGAAAAAGAGCAAGTGAAAAAATCTTCCGCCTGTCGTCTGTACGGCCGCACCTGAAGCCTGAAGCAATTGCGTGACTCATCAACTGGAGGGTGTGTTGGCGATTTAAATACACACCTAAAACACCTTAATGTATGATGAAAATATCCTGGAACAGATGAAGAAAAGATGGCACCGCACCCTAACCCCATGACAAATTGTAAACCAACAGTTTGGCATCTTATCTACCTTCAATTTCATTTCTCATGTGTCACCTTATAATATCAACATAAAAGTATAAACAGCATGACAAACCTTAGGAAAAAAAATGTCCATGTTTGCAGTACAAGCTAGCACACGCTGGCCTGGTATTTACGTGCCAACAAACGACAAAGCTGATAACGCTCACCGCTCATTCATTCATTCATTCACATGGTACTTATCGTCTACGTTTTCCCAGCATTCCTCTCTCACATGACAAAAACATGCAGGCCAGGCCTCAACTCTAAACTGGCTCATGTGGCCAGGGAACTGGGCAAACTGATTTCAAAATTGAGCAGTGGCTCGCTGCCACATGGCGGAACTCTTAGAATGCACCAGAAATGACAACAATTCAAAAGAGAAAGCTGAAATATGTAAGAAGCTGGAGAGATATATCGCGCCTGTGCCCGGAATCAGTTCCAATCCAATACGGCCTTATAAAGTGAGCTTGTAGAGCTGTTCAAAGGTTAAAAACGTGACTCAAAACACTAAATGCGCTTCACAAGGGGTTTACAATGACAACAGTTGGATCGTTTGAACAATTGATTCCTCAATGTGAAATCTTGCTTAGTTGAGAGACCCTGTAAAGTGAATTTTGTGATTTGTTTATGAATATGGGTCCCCCTCTCCCACTATATAAGAACTTGACCACCTTTGTTCATATTAGCAACCATCCAGCGCAATTGCTATGCAGTTAGCTAGCTAATGCTAGCCATCCCTAAACGGTAAAAATGTATTTGTTTTACTGTCCAAAGTACAGTACAAGCACGTGTAATCGTTCATGTGGCGCAAAGAATCAATGCTCTGACAGCGATAAAATATTGTACATGTAAGCAAGCGGTACACACAAAACTACGGGGGATTACGTCCGTCTGGATAAATATTGCTCGAAGACGTCACGACCTAACGGTTATGACTACGTCCTCTAAGAGGATAAAGCCGGTGCGATCCAGTCATCTGGTACGTGGACGGATGAGTGACGCTGGTGGTCCTCAATCTGCTTTAATCTGATACAGATCTGCCTGAGTGGACCACTGAGTGGCTTACTGGCAGGCATCAGCTTCTGTGGGGTAACTGAGATGCATCTTGAAAGCGGTCTCTTCATGAGGGCAGTGTTTCCCAACCTTTATTGAGACAAGGCAAATATTTGATAATAAAGTCTCATGGAACAAAGAGGAGAAGCGGCAGGAAAACAGGCCAAAATCCAGATCTACGGAAGTACAAAATACTTGTTGCATATTGATTGTTAAAACTTTCACCCCCAACGCCCGAGGAATGCCTGAAGCTTGACATGATTTACATGACATGGTTCGAGTGTCACACACTAGAAAGTCAGGTTTGGCTGTCAAACACTCCTACCTTGTAATATTGGTCGCCGTCACATGAACACAAAAGCGAAATTGTGGCTGACGTTATCAAACTCTTGTGAAGTGCAAAGACATTTGTCAAAAAAAAAAGATTCTTACTGCAAGAGGAAGCTACGGTTATTGTGCAAACACACCGCTGCTCAATTCCTGTGTAGTGAACCCCCCCCCGTTCATCATGGTACGTTCCAGACCCACCGACAACAGATGGAAAGGTGTGACAGACAATTTTTGTTTTACCGAGGGGTGTTGGAAACTTCACACAAGAATTAATAGAAACATACGGTAATGAATATAAATATATCAGGACTATTCAATTATTAACAATCAGAACTGAAATGTGAGTTTGGAACTTGTAGCAATGCCTTTTTGTTGCTTTTGTGGCACACATGACCAGTCGAGTCAGTTGGCTCAGCCAGGTGATGTGATTTTTGCTCCAGTTGTAAAACTAGTTTGTATTTGTTCTCTTGTAACCCTTATTAAGTCAAACACATTCAATCAAATCAGTCAAAAAAGAGAGCGAATATTATCCTGAATGTTCTGTTGTGGAATATGGATGTGGAAAACCGCAATTTCCTGCTGAACCTGTTCCGTGGAGTGACGACAGATGCTCCACGAGGGCCCGCACAGATTACACACACGTCTGATTCGGACCTCAAATGTGAGGATTTGTAGAAAAACAACACACAAAGTAATTCCCTAATCAAGATTAAGCCTCGCAACACTGATAAGCTTTGTCGGGTGTTACCTTGTAACATATTGTTAGAAGTTTAGGTTAAGGACATCCTTCGTTTCCTAAAAAGAAGATAAACAAATGCCAATTCCAGCAACACAAAACCATGTTCTGCTTTTTAGTCACAGATGAATACGATAAAATTATAAATCTGGTTAAGTATCATTATAAAACACAACATACTATCTATCCTGTATATTGTATTGGTACTGCTTGGCAGCGGCTGAATCTCACTCAGTAACCGGAAATGTAATATTTGTTGTGAAATTCGGCATACGAAACATTGCGACACCGTTCACCTGCGAATCAAATCTCAAATCACGGAAAAATAGTAGCCGACCGTCGGCCCCTCGTGTAAAATAGTTGCTGAACCCCATACACTATGCAACCCTTCAGTGGCATCACTCGGTGTGTGGCGGACCTAACAGGACGGGATAAATATGCCAGCTGTAGGACTGCTCGATTATGGAAAAAATAATCATGATTATTTTGGCAATAATTGAAATCACCATTATTGAAACGATTATTTTTTGGTACAAAACAAGAAAATGTTTAAGCATTTAAAAATATTAAGACCCTTTTTTTTTTTCTTTTTTTTTATAGAAACACTATAAATATGTAAGTTCCTTTTGGACCAAACAGAATTTATTTATTTATGTTGGCAAAAAAGTTGGAGTGCAGCTTGTGCAATGTGTAGTAGGACGATCATTTATTTTTTCGTACAAAACAAGAAGAAAATGTTTACACATTAAAAAAATATTAAGACCTATAAAAAAAAAATAAATAGAAACACTATAATTATGTACATTCCTTTTGGAATTTATAATAATACATATTTATAATAATATATATTTATTTATTTATTTCCGTTGGCAAAAAGTTGCAGTTGGATTGCAGCATTGTTTCGGTAAAAAACAAGAAAATGTTTAAACGTAAAAAAAAAAAGACATAAATTTCTGTGAAACAATATAATTATGCAAGATCCTTTTGGATTAAACAAAATTTATTAAATTAATTATTTTTTAAATTAAAAAAAGGTGCAAATGTATAAATTCAAACAACTCAAAAATTTGTATTCATTATCTTTTTTCACGAATATGCTGATTTTGTAATTGTGGAGTGTAATAATTGAAATTGTAATTTAATTTTGATTAATTGCACAGCCCTTGTCAGATGTTAAACTTCAAACTCCTGTCGAGAGGTTGCAAAATTCCCTTCCATACAGACAGCATCTCACCTGTTGTAGCAGCAGTAAAGAAAAGTGAGGCGAAAAGAGGCAGAAAAATTCCGGCTGTTGCAAGCGGTGTAAAAAAGGGCTACAAGCGATGATGCTTTCAGCCAGCATGAGGTGTACTTTGTTAAAATGGGTCGGCGTAGCCCAGTTTGTCCACAGGATTAATGACTCGCAGGTACTTTGTCAAGCGGGCACGACTTGAGTAGCAAATATTTTGGCACGCCAGTACATAAATCCAGAGTCGTTCCAAGCCTTATTTCCTTCGGCTGTGTAATAATGAGGAAAACAGCATGCGTGTCTTTATTTAACACACCGTCCCTTGGGTGCGAGGGACATTTCCTGTGCTGGTTTGAGATTATTTATCATCTTCCAGAACACAACGTTGGATTTGTCTCTGCCGCAGGACCGCAAGACGGACGTGTGCCCTTAAAATAACCCAATTTGTTCAGCCTTAATCAAAAGTTCACACTCAGGGGGAAGTCTGCCCAAGGGGTAGCGGGTTCGGCGCTGGGCTGTCTTACGGAAGAAAATTAATTAACTAATTAATTAATAACAGAGAGAGTGTGAGTGTGAGTTTGTGTGTGTGTGTGTTGGTAATTTAAACATGACTCAAGACTCTGAGCAGGCCATTTGTGGAGTTGCAGCCCGACGACGAGGCGATCGGACAGGCTTGCCGGCGGCGCTATTTCAATGTCCTGCATCTAAGGGTTGTTTCATAAAGGCACTCTTTCATGCAGCATCTTGATGGCTTTTCCTGCTTGATGCGCTTCCTTTGGCCAGTTGTGAACACACCAATCCGACACTGACCTATCTCAATTACAAACGATTCAGGATCAACAATCCAGTGCAAAGAAATTTCATACAGGATATGAAAAAAAAAATGGAAAAAGATAACCACTTCTATGATTTGCATTTTCCTCCCTGACTGTATCAATTGAGAACCAAACTGAATCGTGATCAGAAAAGGAAGGTCAGTAGTGAACCTTGACTTTTGGGCCGTCGCCTCATCTTACCTTGGCAGTCTTGTGGTCAAACCAGACCAGGGCATGGTTCCTTGACAGCACCTTGCAGTCGAAGGTGGCGTTGTTCTGCGCCGGCCGGCAGCGAGCCACCGACCGGCCGATCTTGACGGGCTCGTCCAGGTAAACATGCCTCTCCTGGAATGGGTGCGAGTTGGGTCGGCAGGCGAACACTGCAAGCGCTGAAGGCATTGATTTTGGCTTGAGAGTGTTACTCCAACCGGACACGAGGGACAGGTTTTCTTGATCCAGAGTGGCAGGCGTGGTGTTCCAATTCCCCAATTGAATTAATCAACAGTTTCAGGCGCTGTGGTTAGTCTCCTGCTATGTTTTTTGGGGGGTGAGGCACTAACTAATAAACATTATCCATTGTGCACGGCTCAGGTAGAAAAACGATGCCCATCCATGTGCATAAGGACAGTTGGGTGAGGAGTGCCATGTGTCAGGACATGCATGACTGAGTATAGAAGGGACAATCTGACAAACAGCCCCCCACGTCCATCAAACTATTCAAGTACTAAAGCAAGGAGAGGAGGAAGGTTCCTACTGTACTACAAATGTAATCTTAACTACTTTCGTGTGGTGACGATAAACCTGTCTGAAGAAAAGTCAATAAAACCTCTTTGGGCCTATTCTTGCAGTGCAACTGCACAAACATTCACTCGTTTTTATTTCTTTATGTAGGCAAGGGGGGGGGGGAAGCTCTGCAATTAGCACTCCTTCGAAAACACAAGCCACCTAGTAAAAGGTAGCCAGGGAACGCAGAGTTAGAGAATTAAGATGTTTGCCAGGTAGAGTTAAATCACTTCCGTCCTCCAGTTAAGTAGCCCCGTTGAATTAATATAAAAAAAGACACTCACTTGTCGGGATTAGCAATGCAAACTACGGGAGGGATGCTAATTGGCAAGATCGCCAGGACTAGTGGACAAGTGAAGCGCTAACGCGGCTAGGCTAGGCGGCTAGGCTAATGAGTGCTCGCAAACTTATCACCCGGGCCCCGGAAGGCTCTCTGCGCACCCTTCTCGACCAACTCGCTTACCAAATGGGAACGAAATGCCATCTTAGTCGCCCTCGGGAGGCGCTAAACCCCGTCGTTCTGATACTAGCGACTCGGTCATCTGCCTTAGCTTTGAACAGCTAACCGGCTAAGTGACAGTCGGCGGAAAAAAATATAAACCAGGGGGGAGTTTCTTCTTCAGCGCCCTCTGCTCAGATCCACGGAAAATCCCCGGCGCGGGCCCACCGAACCGCGCTGTCATGCGCTTCCTTCGCTGTAGGTCGCGTCTCCAACTTATTGCCGTCGCCTCGGTGCAGTTTCCTGGTCGGAATGTAGAAGTTGTCCTCCTCCGCGAGTCGCGGCCGCCATAGTGTAACCAGAGAGCCGACTACTGGCGGTGGTGCGTTTATGGACGCAATGACATCAACTTCCACTGGCTGCTGAGCTCATCAAATCCCACAACGTATTTACATAATCAAGATAAGTACTATAGGTTTTAGAACCAAACATGCGGCGTAAACCTCAATGTGATAATATTTGCATTAGTATTTAATAAAGTATTGTTAAATTACACTTGATAAGAACAATAACTTTGGTTGTTACTTTGTTTGTTGTTCTACTGTAATAGCGGTGGCTGAGTAGGTACAAAAACTTAACGCACTTCTCGGCCACCGTAGGTTTGTTTGTTTTGAGTTCTTGTCAAATTATGCATTATTAAATCAACAATACACTTACTTCATATTACATTACATTCGCTTGTGTCAGGCGGAATCATCGCATTTCCAAAACCATCATTTTCCAGGAAACCTTTTGAGGGATTTTTACTGACGACTCATGTGGAAATTTCTTGGTAAATGGCCACAAAGTCAAGTAACTTTAATACACAAACATGAATTAAATGCAGATCTGTGTGTCAACCATATTTATTTCACCAACACAACCTGCTTTGCAATTCATAAATTCACGTGTTAACATTTCCATAAAGATGAACAAGTTCAAACTAGACTATATAGTGCAACTGAAATTTAAACTGTAAAATCTGTCAGCCTGATTCCAAAACGGATTACATTTTTGTTCCGTAAATGTCTACACACAACACTCCGTATCGTATGTTAAAATAAATTTCGCAAATTAAAATGGTAAACTAAATCACATGAGAACAGTGCATTAAATTAAGTATCCACAGTGCTCACTTTTTCCACATTTTGTTACATCCTTGTTCCAAAATGGATTAAAATGTTTTTGCATTTTTAATTGTATACTACTAAATTAGATGTAAATATAGTGCAATTAATTATTCAGTGCTGTACATTTTCCACAATTATACATTTGTTCCAAAATTTGCCTGTTCAACTCTAATTACTGTATTTACGTTGTTCATTGTCTGCCAAAGTGCTTTGACTCCACTGCTACCACAACTACAAATTTGCCTCCAAGCAAATAAAGATCTTAAATGCAGTCAAACGTATCTTAAGGCACCCAAGTGTAAAACAAATATTTTTGTTTAACATGCGAGGTAATTTACGCACTTGGACCCCAATGTTGGGGACGCCCAGTTTTGGAACTACAGAACTAATCCTAAAGTGAAACACTACACTATAGAATTGCGTACGAGCTCCTTCGTGAACGCATCATTTAGAAACTATTCTCTGAAGACTTAAAAAATTGGCAACTTGCCTCTAACAGTCTTTATTTAGACGAGAAACAGGAATCGGTGTTAATAATAGTTTAGACTTCAATTTCATTGTTAAACATTGGCTTTTTACTTTTCCGAGTTCCCGAGTTGTAACGTGAACACAACCCGTAGCGTGAACGTCCTCGCGTGATGACGTAGGCCACTGCGTCGATTTGTCTGGAGCATCTCTGGTGGCTAAGCTAGGTGGCTAACTGCACTGCAGTTTGATTTGTTTTGTTTCCCACAAGAAAAACGAGCACCAATATCAGCTTTTGCAAGTGGGGAAAACACTAAACATTCTCCCGAGTGTCCGCGTCGGGCCGGTCGTTATGGCTCTGCAAGGTCCGGAGGAGTTAGGGGAGCCGGTGGAGGAGTCGGAGGACCTGGACGACCATGACGCCAGTAGTATCTCCCCGGCCGAGGAGATAACGCTGCCCGCCGGGCCCGGGGGCGACGACGAAGATCCCGTGGGGACCACCGTGCTCCTGCCCTGGGACCGCTTCTCGGCCTGGCTGCACTGCATCTGCGTGGTGGGCTTCGACCTGGAGCTGGGACAGGCGGTGGAGGTGAGGGGAGACCCGCGGAGGTCAGCTGGCTCATCGGAAGAAGGGAGTCCGCTGGGAATGGTTCCAAAAGTTAGCTTTTTATTCACGGCTCCGACTAATTCCTGGATTAGAAAAAGCACGTAACCACTTCATTAAGCTGTTTTCTTACTAGAGATAGCAGACACAGATGGCGTGTTAAACATACACACTGGGCTTTAAAAATGAGAAATAATTACGTATTACTATACTAAATACTCAAAACACGTAAACCCATTACACTGAAAAACTGGAAACAAGAAACAAAAGTATTGACAACGGCCTCAAAACCCCTCGGCGATGTCCTAAAAAACACTTTACAATGCAGCAATGCTATACTGCAGCTAAATTTGAATGTACAGGATGTCAGAATTTTTAAGTTCGTCCCTTCTGTGTAATACCACGTTGTGCCACAACACGCCGGGCAGCACTGAGCTACTACTGGAAGAGATGTAGCGCAATTAAGTGCTCGAAGAAAGAGGCAGAGATGGTCCCTAAATAAGGTCTGTGAATATTGAAAATTTTGGTGTAAGTTGATTCTGCTAACACCAGTTGCCGTGCAGAATATCGAACCATTAGTTTAAATAATTGATGGAAACAATGCTGCATGTCAGTCAATTCACTGGAAAATTACACAACATTTTCCCACAGTAGTTACTTTCAAATACAGTGCGTAAAGATATGCCTTACTAGACTGTGACTGTGATCTGTGCAGGTACAGTATTGAATTCCAGTGTCAACTATGTCTACTGCTTCTTCTGAACCGAAAGCAAACAGTGAGCTGATAATCAGGAAACGCAAACCTTTTTTTTTTTTGGTAGTTTGTCCATTTCTGGCCGTTAAGCAAGAACACAAAAATGACTTTAGGCTCTTTTTGTGTGTGATGAAAGCCATGTATGACTTTTCTGAATGTGAATGTTGCGATTTGGTGTGATAACTGCGCTGATCTCTCCTCCAGGTGATTTATCCGCATCATTCCAAGCTGTCGGAGAAAGAGGTGAGTGTAGCCGCTTGATTTGTACCATGATACGATCTGGTCCATTTGCACAAGTAAATCCTGTTATTGTTGTGGTCTCCTCTCAGAAAACGAGCATTTGCTACCTTTCCTTCCCGGACTCCAACTCAGGTAGGTTTACGCTCGGGCTCTTTCAAACAATTTTTTGTAGTGATAACTCAAATTTACTTGGAATTATTTTTAACGCCATGTGCCTCTGCATTTGAGTAAATAAAGCAAAACAAGTTGTTCATTTCAAAAGAACCTGTATTTAATGTACAGGCAGGTGCCGTGAAACAATTTTGAGTTTATATGTCAGGACATTTTAAATACAACATTTCTTTGTTGCTTCCATAGTTCAAAATTCGCCCTCAATGACATGCACTGCTTCCACTAACAACGTATCCGCGAACAGAAGAGGAGCGCAGAGTTGCTCACATTTTTCCAAAAGGAAACATTTAGTATCCCAGTTTTCATCTTTATTTATTTTTTTTGCACAAATTAAACGGTTTCAAAACTTGTTTGGAATCAGGAGAAATGGGAGATGGATGTATGAAATGTAAAAAACAATTAAAATCAGATTATTATTTTTTTGTTGGGAGTAAAAAATAAATAAATAAAAAAATCAAGATTTCGTTTCCAGTCCGTGTCGACCAACAATTTGAGTGACACCCTTTACGGTCATACAAGTCTAAAGCAAAGTTAACCGTTGTATAAAAAGGAAATGAAGCCTTTGAAGACCCGTAATGGAGAAGGAAGGTTTGAACCTTTGAATGAATATATTTAGTTCAGAAGGTCAAAATGCTGTCCTATGCCAAAGTGAGCATTTACCTCATTCTGCTTGCTGAAGAAACTCATGTCAGATTCAAGGCTTCGGCTCTGTTTCTTCTTTACATCCTGAAGCTTCGCTTTCAAAGGTGTCAAGGACAAGTTTCTCCTTCAAAGCATATTGGGCCCCATTCTTTGTGACATTACCTTCAAAGAGGTTGCTTTTTTTTTTTTTTTTTACAGGAGAGCTCAGTATTGTTCATTCGATTTGACATCATCATTGCTCTCCTTTTTAAAAAAAAAAAAAAAAAAATCCAACAAATCAATTAAAAAATTTTTAATAAATGTTTTTTTTTTCTTTTTTTTTTTTAAATACATATACATGTATATATACATATACGCGTATATATATATATAGAGAGAGGTTGCTAATAAAGCTTTTTGACGTCACTTCTTGAAACGGGTGTCAAACTTTTGTCACCAAAACTGCAAAATGAAAAATTGTACATGAATTATGATTCAATCAAAATGTCTTGCACATAAGTTAAAAATTGGACCTCAATGTTAAAAAACAAACTTTTCTTAAACATTGAATTCATATTTCCTCCAAACTCTTGCGACGTGACAAAGTAAAGTGTTTGTGACAGTAATTTATACACTTGACTGCTTTGCCGCTTTGAGAGCTGCGATGGCCTGTTGACAGGTCGGGTGCTCGTCACGCAAACCCGGGGCCGCCGCATCATGCCACACAACGCGGTACGACATGCTCCATTCTTGATTCCGGCCCACCCAGCATGATCAAGAGTCTTCCAATATTTGTTGCATTAATTGAGCCTTTTTCCACACAAAAAAAGGGTTTAAAATGTATGTGGTCATTTTTTTAAATTATTAATTTATTACAAATCTTTGGACACCTGATTCATAGTGAATGATAAAATAAATAATAATAAAATAAACCATTTTACAGATATTTTGAAAATGTTGTCTTTATCTATTTTTTTCATTACTGTATTTTATTATAGTAGTCTGGTCTTTGTAAACTAAAGCCAATTAGTTACAAATCCACGACGGGCTCCAGACACAGCATCGTAATGAAGACAGCCAATCAGGATGCGCTGTCTACTAGGTAATTTGCATATATTTCCCATCAAGCCCTTTTGAAAAGAGCCTTTGGTCCGCTTATACTCAACCATGCTCAAATTAATGTAGCTTTTAATTATCGTTGCCTGTTGAAATAGAATGTCTCCCTCTAGTGGAAATTTGTGGTAAATATTCAAAACTAAATTACTGTACAGTATTGGCTTTTCGTTTTCTTTTCTCAATTATTGGAGTCAGAATGAGCTTTGACACTTTAGAGTCGCTAAGGTTTAATTCAGTCATAAAATGTAATAATTTGTTTTAAAAAATCACTTTTAAAAAGTTGAGCAGAATGAGATCTACAGTTTAAACTTGGAATGGTTTGAGTTGGTCAATATGTGGAAATAAGGGATTCAAAAAAGACATAGAGTAGGAGTGAGAGAATGGGTCAAAAAATGTGGAAATTCAATGTAAATCCAAAAAAATATAAATAATTTTGGGCTTTTATTTTGAAAATATCAGGAATTTGAGAGTTCACTTAATGGGTTGAATCAACTGAACATTTTGAAGTTAGAATGGTTTGCATCTGTCAAATGTGGTAGAAGGAAATAAGGTAGAGTATGTAATTGTATTGGTAAAAAAACAAAAAGTGGAATTTGTTCTGAATGTCACTTGTGATTTGTAAAAACGGAACGTTTTGAGTTGCCTCCTGGTTGCTTCCAGGTTGCCTGGGCGACACCCAGTTCTGCTTCCGCTTTCGTCAAGGCTCCAACAGGAAGTCGTCGCTGGGCTGCTTCCTGGAAACCAGTGACAGGGATGCGCCGCCATGCCTCAAGGTTGTCACACACACACGCATGCACGCAAATACAGTTAAAGCAGCGGTTAAAAGTCCATTTTCATGAATACTGTATGTTCCCTGAATGTTATAAACCGTTTACTGTATGTTGTGTGTGTTCATAGAGGGAGCAGGGCCATTATTATGGCTATGTGTATTTCCGTCAAGTGCGGGACAAGTCTCTGAAGAGAGGCTACTTCCAGAAGGTGAATGAAAACTTTATCCACCTGTGTGATTTTTGGATAATTGTCCCATCTTCTTGTTGCTCTGCAGTCTCTGGTCCTGATCAGTAAGCTGCCCTACGTGACCTTTTTCCACTCGCTCCTCAAGATCATGGCTCCGGAATACTTTGAGAAGCTGGAACCCTGTCTAGAGGCGGGTATGTATGTGTTTTAGGCTACAATTGACTGTCTTGCTTTCTTTTCACTCTGACTTACAAATGCAAAAAAAAAAAAAAAATGCAGATGTTATAAAATGCCCAATTAAGTGTGTGTGTGTGTGTGTGTGTGTGTGTGTGTGTGTGTGTGTGTGTGTGTGTGTGTGTGTGTGTGTGTGTGTGTGTGTGTGTGTGCGTGCGTGCGTGCGTGCGTGCGCGCGTGCGTGAGTGAGTGAGAGAGCATACACAACACCGGATTTAAAAAAATATGTTTTTTTTTTAAAAAAGTGTAGATATTAGAGAGCATAGAGAGAGAGAGAGAGAGCATACAGAGCAAGAGAGAGAGAGCATACAGAGAGAGAGAGAGAGCATACAGAGAGAGAGAGAGAGAGAGAGAGCATACACAACACCGGATTTAAAAAAAGATGTTTTTTTTTTAAAAAGTGTAGATATTAGAGAGCATACACACAGAGAGAGAGAGAGAGAGAGAGAGAGAGAGAGAGAGAGCATACACAACACCGGATTTAAAAAAAGAAGACTTTTTTTTTTAAAAAGTGTAGATATTAGAGAGAGTGAGAGTGTGAGAGAGAGAGAGAGAGAGAGAGAGAGAGAACACCGGATTTAAAAAAAAAGAAGACGTTTTTTTTTAAAAAGTGTAGATATTAGAGAGAGTGAGAGTGTGAGAGAGAGAGAGAGAGAACACCGGATTTAAAAAAAAAAAAAGACGTTTTTTTTTAAAAGTGTAGATATTACACAAAATATTCCAGTGATGTATTTGTATAAAATTTCATACAGAAATTGTAGACAAAAAAAACCCTTTTGTCCGCATCTTTTCGGTAACGTGAAGCTTTTTCATTTTTTCCCTCCCAGCTTGTAACGATATGGACCGCTGGCCCACGCCGCATCCGGGGAGAATCCTCACGCTGCCCATCATGGGCGTGGTCATCAAGGTAAAAGCGTCGGCGCCTCACTAAACAAGAGTCGGTGACTCGCGAGGGAGAAACATTGAGTATTTTGACGTCGACCGCAGGTGCGCATCCCGACGTGTCACGATAAACCGGGAACGTCTCAACTGGTCCAATCGGCTCAGGTGACAACACGTGCACGCACGCGCACACATCCATAAAGTCTCTCCTTAATCCTTCATTTTTTTTATATGATGTTTTTTTTTTTTGGTCCAGAGTGACAGTCTGGTGTCCATTGTGCTTCCCACCATCCATGAAGTGGACCTGTTCAGGTGAGAGCTCCGAATTACTTTTGGACACGTCTCTAATTGTCAGTGGGTGGACTGCAGCAGCGTGTTTTTAATACACAATATTTACCGTCATATTTTCTTTTAATTATTCAATTATTATACTGAATATTTCCAACCTATTAGAGCGCTGCTGCTGACAATACATAGCAATACAAATACAACTTTTTTCCACCCAAATAGCGATTGTTGGTTTGTGGAATTGAATTTTATTGAATCCTATTAATTTCTCATGCACGTTCATACTTGGTAGATGTAATGAAACCAAAATCGAATGGCTGTCTCGGTCTATCCAGGTGTTTCTTCCCAGTCTTCTTCCACATCCAGATGTTGTGGGAGTTGGTGTTGCTGGGGGAGGCGCTCGTTGTCATGGCGCCCTCTCCCGCCGAGTCGTCGGACACCGTGCTGGCACTGGTCAGGTGGGTCCCAAATTCCATTCGTGCCATTCCATTTATTTCTTCAAACAGTATTTGAAAACTGAAGACGGTTATTAGTATGACCGGCATATTACTAAAAGAAATGTCAGGGATTCACAAATTGGAGTGGCAGAAGCCACTGTCAATGTCGAAACATTATTTACACTCGCATATGATAATGGGAGACAAAGAAATAATGCTCCAAAAATTCTAGAAATACAAAAATATTAGGAAGAAAAAATGCATCAATATTAGAAAGTCAAAATTATTAAGTGAACTGTACAAAGTATGAGAAAAAATATTAGAACACAATGTTTTTTTTTAAATATTGACAAAAATATTTGATGAAAATAGACAAATAGGAAACAAATGTAAGATAAAACCACACAATTATTATCAAATTTATTTGATGAAAATACACAAATATTTGTAAGTATATTTTGAGAAAATGCAAGAATATTGGGATTTTTTTTAAATGAAAAATACATAAATATTAGACAAAAATACCAAAGTATGCATTAGGGAAAATTAATTGCACTGTACAAAGTATGAGAAAAAATATTAGAACACAATGGTTTTTTTAAAAAATATTGACAAAAATATTTGATGGAAATAGACAAATAGGAAACAAATGTAAGATAAAACCACACAATTATTATCAAATTTATTTGATGAAAATACACAAATATTTGTAAGTATATTTTGAGAAAATGCAAGAATATTGGGATTTTTTTAAAATCAAAAATACATAAATATTAGACAAAAATACCAAAGTATGCATTCGGGAAAATTAATTGCACTGTACAAAGTATGAGAAAAAATATTAGAACACAATGGGGTTTTTTTTAAATATTGACAAAAATATTTGATGAAAATAGACAAATAGGAAACAAATGTAAGATAAAACCACACAATTATTATCAAATTTATTTGATGAAAATATACAAATATTTGTAAGTATATTTTAAGAAAATGCAAGAATATTGGGATTTTTTTTTAATGAAAAAAATACATAAATATTAGACAAAAATACCAAAGTATGCATTAGGGAAAATTAATTGCACTGTACAAAGTATGAGAAAAAATATTAGAACACAATGTTTTTTTTTTAAAATATTGACAAAAATATTTGATGAAAATAGACAAATAGGAAACAAATGTAAGATAAAACCACACAATTATTATCAAATTTATTTGATGAAAATATACAAATATTTGTAAGTATATTTTAAGAAAATGCAAGAATATTGGGATTTTTTTTAAATGAAAAAAATACATAAATATTAGACAAAAATACCAAAGTATGCATTAGGGAAAATTAATTGCACTGTACAAAGTATGAGAAAAAATATTAGAACACAATGTTGTTTTTTTTAAATATTGACAAAAATATTTGATGAAAATAGACAAATAGGAAACAAATGTAAGATAAAACCACACAATTATTATCAAATTTATTTGATGAAAATACACAAATATTTGTAAGTATATTTTGAGAAAATGCAAGAATATTGGGATTTTTTTTAAATCAAAAATACATAAATATTAGACAAAAATACCAAAGTATGCATTAGGGAAAATTAATTGCACTGTACAAAGTATGAGAAAAAATATTAGAACACAATGGGGTTTTTTGAAAATATTGACAAAAATATTTGATGAAAATAGACAAATAGGAAACAAATGTAAGATAAAACCACACAATTATTATCAAATTTATTTGATGAAAATATACAAATATTTGTAAGTATATTTTAAGAAAATGCAAGAATATTGGGATTTTTTTTAAATGAAAAATACATAAATATTAGACAAAAATACCAAAGTATGCATTAGGGAAAATTAAAAACATGAATAAAATACACAAATACTAAAGGATACACAAATTACAAAGTTGTGAGCAAATGCTTACAAATATTAGGCAAAAAATACAAAATGAATATTAAAAAAACAATGTTGGATGAAAAAGCATTTCACACCATGCTGCTTCCCAGTCAGGTTCATCCCAAACGTTGTCACTGGAGCTGTAAACAATTTGTGGCGTACCACTTTGCCATACAACCCTTTGTATCCTCTTTCTTTCAATCTATTCTCAACATTGTTGAATTTGATACCCAAATATTCTACGAATGAACGTGGCTGTCTTTCTATGCAGCTGCGTGTCGCCTCTGCGCTACTGCAGCGACTTCCGACCGTACTTCACCATCCACGACAGCGAGTTCAAGGAGTACACCACCAGGACGCAGGCTCCGTCAGTCCAAATCATTCTCACGCACGCACACACGCATGCACATCGCTTGATGGTGGCAGGAAAGCAAAAGAATTCCATGCTGTATATTTACGTTTTCGTTTTTATTTATTTTTCTAAAAAAAATTTTTTTATATATATATATAACTTGCTTAAGTCTCTTAGCTTAATGCTAATACACAATGCAAATTGCCAAAGACGGGCTAACAAAACTGCTACTGTTAGTTTTCATTAAGTTCAATACTGTAGTGCTATTTTTCTTAAAAAAAAACAAAACACAATGACATTTTTGTTGGCATTTTTTGGGTAACTGAAATTTGATTTTGCATTTCCGTTGAAGTTACTGCTCAGGACAGAATTCAACTTGTAAGTCCAAATCACCAGTGCGTTTTTTGCTGCGTCATGATGATGACATTTCAAACCTCCCCGTAGTCCGTCAGTCATCCTGGGAGTGACCAACCCCTTCTTCGCCAAGACTCTGCAGCATTGGCCTCACATCATCCGCATCGGCGACATGAAGCAAGCGGGTATTGGACATATCATCATCAGAATCTGAATCTGAATCATATGATGCTTTTTTGCGATGATGGCGTTTTAAAATGGGTTTCCCCCACAGGTGAGATGGCCAAGCAGATGAAAGTGAAGAAACTGAAGAATCTGAAAACCCTCGACTCCAAACCCGGTAAATGTTTTTGTCCTCTCCGTCTTGGAGAAAAATTGGGGCGGGGATGTGAACGAGAGCTGGTCGCTTCGAAACTTCGTACAGAATCAGGAAGGGGAAAATCAGTTAATTGGTCTTCATTAATTGTAAAAGACTAGATAAGTTGGTTCTCCGACTTCAGTCATCAGACTCATTAGAATCACTTGGAACCGGAGTTGCCAAATCCAGGTCCAGAAAGTAAAAACCCTGCCATAGTTTGGCTTTAGCCTCAAGTGCTAGCTAGCGAGCTAGCTCCCATGGTGCTCGTTTACCTGCTAGGGAGCTCGCTAGCTCGCTAGCTAGCACTTGAGGCTAAAGCCAAACTGTGGAAGTTTTTTTTAACTTCTGGACCAGGATTTGCCACCTCTGCTTGGAACTTGATTCCGTTGAAATGCGTGACAGACTCAAGCTGTGTGTGTTTTCCAGGTGTGTACACGGCATACAAGCCTTATCTCAACAAAGATGAGGAAATCATCAAGCAGCTCCAGAAGGTAAATTAAAGACATGAATGGCATTTCCTCAAAACCGTACATGAGAGTTAGTCTTTTTTGTTTGTTTGTTTTTGTCAGGGTGTTCAACAGAAGAGGCCCTCGGCGGCCCAGAATGCAATTCTGCGGCGCTACTTTCTGGAGCTGACGCAGAGCTTCATCATCCCCCTGGTAGTCCCCAATATTGTGATCAGTAGTCCTCATCAGCAATTGTTGAGTGTCTCACGATTCGGTTCCATTCCGATTTTTTGGGTTTGCGATTAGATTCAGAATCGATTTTCGATTCAGAACGATTTTCGATTCAAAAATGATTTGATTGACGATAATTCAATTTATGGATGTGCAAAGAATCGTCATGATCTACTCCAGTCTGACTCGCTCATGCTAATTAGCGCGCTACTCGCGGCACTTTTATCAATCAGAAGAACGGGCTGTTCATACAAAAGCCTTCAGGAATGTTTACAGAGAAGCATGCAAAACTTGATTGTGGCTTTTTCCTTCTACTCTCTCATGTGATTTAACAGTGTATCAGAACCACACTGCCCCTAAGTGGCCAAATTGTGTACAACGTGAACAGCGCTCCCAATAAAGGCACACACAAACAAGGGCAAGACAGTATCAAATAATTAAAATAAAGTCGAGTTTGGGACGTTTAAAATCGATTCTGAATCGTACTAAATGAGAATCACGATTCTTATGAGAATCTTTTTTTTTTTTTTTTGGGGCACACCCCTAATGGTCAGTGAGTCCCCGAAGTGAGCGTTGCGTTTGTTTGCCACGCGAGCAGGAGCGCTACGTGGCCAGCCTGATGCCGCTGCAGAAGTCCATCAGCCCGTGGAAGAGTCCTCCGCTGCTGCGAGCGTTTGTCCAGCAGGACTTCATGAAGACGCTGGAGAAGGCCGGCCCGCAGCTCACCTCCAGACTCAAGGGAGACTGGATCGGACTCTACAGGTGCGTTGCCACGGAACGGCCAAAATGGCCGCCCATCTGCAAAGCTTCATGGAAATTACTCTTCATAGTGTTCTTCACATGTGAAGTCTTGCATGTTCCTCACATGTTGTGTTCGTCACACATTCACTTTCGCGCTTTCCCCACGTCACGCTCATCCGTTCCTCACATTTCCCCTCGTACCCTCCACAGGCTCTCCACATGTTATTGTCACCCTCATTCTTGTAGTGCTGTCCACATGTTCCTGAATTTTCTCCACGTGGTTTACTGTTCCTCAAACGCTCCGTATGTTGCCCCCATGTTCTTCTCGTCTTCTCCACGTTTTATCAACATTGCGCTCGCGTTTTTGCACCACGTTCTTCGCATGCCCGTGTCCACGCGGTCCTCACATTTCTTCACAAATTCTTCACATGTTCCTCTCATGTTCTCACGTGCACGTTCCGGCGCTATCGTACAGGCACTTCCTGAAATCTCCCAACTTTGACGGCTGGTTCCGCAACAGAAGGAAGGAGATGACGCAGAAGCTGGAGGCCTTGCACCTGGAAGCGCTTTGTGAGGAGGTGAGGACGAAAGTTGTTCAATCAAACAAACTGTGTCGACCTCGAAATGGCCAAGCAATTAAAATGTTCACTCGTTTTTAGGACTTTGTAAAGTTACAAAAAAAAAATTTTGGGAGAAAAAAAAAATTAATCTTTACTAGATCAAAGATCTATTTTGTCTGAATAAAAAGACATAATCTTATGAGAATAAATCTGTGGGGTTTTTTCCAAGATAAAATGGATGGATGGAATTCAAGGAGGAAGTGAAGCAGTGAATTTCAAAAATATAACTTTATTTTGACGTTATTGTGCCTTTCATAATGGAAAACACACCATACAAAAAATTTGGAGTTTATTCTCAAAACAATACTTTTAAAAAATATTAAATTTAATATTTAAATATTATTAAATAAATATTATAATATTAAATAAACAAATGTATGAAAACATTTAAATTAATAAATAATTAATAAATAAAAATGTAATATTTATAATATAATAATAATTTTAAAAAACGGGTTTTTTTCCCCATTAAATGTTGTGGAGCCCGTTTTGAATTTTGTGACGTGTGTCCTTGTTAGGACCTGCAGCAGCGAGTCCAGAGGCACTCGGAGGTGGAGACGGTGGATCTTGTCCTCAAGTTGAAGGACAAACTGGCAAGTAGAAGAAATTGGATCGTTAAGGGGGGAATGCAGACTGGTATATTTTAGTTTTTATGCTCTTGCAGAGTCAAGCGGAACGAGAGCGTCTACCCGTGCGTGCCGGCACGCTGGCCAAACTGCGAGCTCACATCGACGGCGTCATCCTGGCATTACCTGAAGACCTCCAAGGTATCCTCCACAAACCCACCACACCTTGAACTCTGACCCAAGGAAAGCAAAACAAAATGGCCACCTAACACATGAAGAACGCTCGTTATGTTTCCGATCATTTCCCCCAAAATATTCCAACACTTGAAAAAGCATTTTAACCTTGAATCTCTTTTTTTTTAAAGACTTTTTAAAGGCTTTTAAAGTGCACTTCTTCCCGTCGTGTACTTAAAAAAAACTCTAGTATGCAAGCAGCCGATGGTGGTGCTTTATATTTGTATGTTTTCAACTGAACAAACAGCACAACAACAGCAATACAAGAGCAGTGACACGCTCAGTTGGGCAGCAGCCAATCAGGCGTCTGCATGACCCCGCCCCCCCCCGTTACAAACTTGTGTTAAATGTCACAATTGACGTTCATTTGATGATTACTTTTCATGGGGAATTTTGAGGACAATTTCTAGTAAATTTCTGAATTTCCAGTAATGGAATTGAATACCTTTCAAGGGAAATTTAGTTAAAAATGTGCCTTCTTTGGAAATTGGGTAAGAACTACAGTATATGGTCAATTTCTAAAATTGTGATATTTGTTGGAAACTTTCCATAGGAAATTTGGACAACATTTGATTTTCTTCACACTAAGGGGAGAAAATACTGTAAAAGGATTGTTCGCAACCTTTTATTTTTGTATCCCTTTTTTGTCATGTTCTTTTAACAGCAACAACAAAACTCACTAAAAGCGAATCAACAGCACAGCAATGATGTAACACCAGCGACATGCTTCTTTTCACATTAGCCAATCAGGCTTCTACATCCATATCACATGACCACCCCGGCAGCCGAGCTTTACTCAGTGTTTTTTTTTTTTTTTTTTTTCGTTCCATGTGTCACGTAGCAAATTTCTAGGGAAACTTTCAATAGAAATTCTTTCAACAATCTTTAAATGAGTTCTTGGAAATAATCACGAAAACTTTTTGGGGAACTTTCCACTGGTTTCTGGTCCAAGAACAATTCCGGACAGTTTCTGTCCAGTGACAGAGAACGTCTCCAAAAATCAGAAATTTCTTAAATTGCTGAGAACTCGCGGAAATGTTGTCAGAAGTGTTCTGAGAACTTTTCTTGTCAAAATTGGCGGAAATCTTTTGACTTTACTGTCTGAATGACTATCGTGTTATGAACGAAATTGTCAGAAAATTCCTGGAAATTCAATTCGTACAACCTTTCCAAATTCAGAAACTTGCTGTTATCATTTTTACTGGAAATTTCCCAAATTTGGCCCCAAAAAAGTCTGGAAATTCTTTGAATTTACGGAAACTTTTCAATCGTGGGAAATTAATAAGGGAGGAACATTTCCAAAAGTTTTTTCTTTTCTAACTGATTGTTTGAATGTGTCAAAAAAGATGGCCTTAATTTATGCTAGCTAAGCGAACCCATTTTATTTTATTCCCCCGTAAATGCCTTCAAAATCTCTCAGGAAGTCTCTGTAAATTTCACTCACAATCGAAATAGTCAACAATAACTTATTTATTATTTCATTATTTTCGCCACCTTTCAACATAATTTTTGGGTTATTTGTATTTTTTGTTTTGTTTTACTTGTAGCATTTATCATTGCTGTATTTTATGGTAACCTTTTTTTTTGGAGGGGGGGGGGGAATTCCCACAAAGGCGTTTCGCAGTGTAAAATCTTTTTTGTGTAACATCATGATTGCTGCTTCACTGTATTAATAATTGTATCATTTTATGTTATGATTGTATTCTCCATGGGAATTTGGCAGGCAATTTATGGAACATATATGAGGAATTTGCCAAAATATTCACCCTGAATGTCTGCTAACTTTTCATGGAAAATGTCCCAAAAACTCGGTTGTTCCTATCAAATATTTCCAACTAATTTGGTGAAACATTTCCAAATAATTTGTAGAGGCTTTCCGTAGGAAATCTGCCCGAAAAAAAATCTGGAAACTTCTCAAGGGAAAATTAAATGGCAAATTTTCACTGAATTCAGCAGAAATGTTTCCTCCATACTTTTGAAAATCCAGTGATTAGCAGAAAATTTTCCGTAAGAATTGACACCGAACATTCCTGGGAACTTTCCTTGGAAAAATGTGTTGCAATTTTCTGCAAATTTGAATCAATTTCCATTGAACTTTTCCAATATCTGAAAGTTTCCGTAACAAATTGTGGTGAATTGCTGGAAACTTTGCTTGGGAAATTTGTCCAAAAAAATGCTACCTTTTTTTTTTTAACATTAAAAAAAACGTATTATTTGATGTTGTGATATGATTTCACATGAATGCACACTTGGAGCAGCAAAAACATTTATATTTATAACAAAGAAGCGTATTTTAAAAATGTTTTTGTGTGTGTTGTGTAACAATGAAGAAGTCGATTTTTTTTGTGTACAAAATGGTGTAATTAAAAATGTACAAATAATTATTTTGCTAATAGCACACAAACTACAGACGCAGACGACGACGGTAGGCTAACATTGAACCACTACATGAAACCACTTGTATAATTTTATGGGCGAATGACGTGAAACGATCGTTTCATTTGAAAGTCGACAGTTGTTTTTTATTGACTTTTTTTTTTTAATCTCATCTTTGTGTTATTAGTGTTCTAATAAAATGTTCAACCAGTTACACGGTCAACGTCCTTTGTTGCCATGACAACTTCTTTATGAAAGTTTTTTCCTTTACAATCTGTGCAATTTGTGCACTTTTTAAATTTCATTGGTAAATGTTTTTAAATTGATTTTTTTAAACTTTGATTCCTGATTTTTTTTTTTAACTTATTTTATTTTCTTTGTGAAATAGTCAAATCAAACTGAAGTGTCCAATCAGACATGAATTAAAAAAAAAAATACATTTGCAAAACTGTTTATATATTTTGTAGACGTTTTGTTTTAAATGTTTTTATTTTTAAAATATCCATTTGAGACATTTTTGTCTATTAAAGAGATTTTTTTTTATATATATTCAATCATCAAGAATACAGGAAATGGGTAATAATATAACATTATTTTAAAACATCCATCCATCATCTAAACCGTTTAAAACGGTCAAATACTAAAAAGTCCCTTTTTAGTGATCAAATTTTATATTTAATGAAGATAATTTCATGAGTGACTTTGTAAAGTCATCCTAGCAATCGCCCAATAGGAAACAAGAAAAATACATTTTCCAATCTTTGCTCATGCTATGTCTTTATTCTCTACTAATTTGGGATTACAAAAACATGTAAGAGATTATATACAATGTTTAAAAAAAAAAAAAGGAGTGCAAAAATCATTCAAATGATTTGTTTTGGCTCTTGCGCTCTTCCTTTTTGGTCTTGCGGGTCCCCTTCTCCTTTTTGGGGTTCTTGGCCACCCGCCTTTGCTCGTAGGCGTCCTCCAGCAGGGCGTGCCCTGTCAGCGAGTACCGGATGTTGGACCATGTCAGCACCGAGCCTCTGGGCCAACTTGCAAGGGAAAAAAAGGGGAGAGAAAAAGGATAATTGATTACTAATCTTTGCAGTAAATAACTAGGAAATCGCCGTGGGGAAATTTAATGGAAGTTGTCCAGTAAATGGCAAGGAACGTCTGGAAAATTTGGTAGACAATTGCAAAAGAATGTCACAAATTTGAAAGAAATATTTCATGGTGTTTGTCAGAAAACTGGCAATATATTTCCCAAAACTTTCAAAGGGAAATTTGGCAAAAAATGTCCTGTCAAATTCTGGAAACGTCAATGGAAATTTGGTGGCCATATTTGGAGTGAATTTCTGGAAACTTTCCTACGGAAAGAAATTTGCCAGAAAATGTTAGCAAAGTTATTTCATTCATTATATAGTTATTTTAAATTCAATCGATCAATCGGTTATCTGAATTTTATACTATTTTATTTAAAAAAAATAATAATAATAATCACATGACTTCACTAGTTAACTAACGATTAATCCCAAATTTTATACCTGTTCTAAATTTACACAAAAAAAAACTAGGTTTTCATACTCTTGTTAGCAAAAGTGGATTTTTTTTTAAACTAATATAAATAGTTAAAATGAATTTGACGTCTATAGCCGTCAATGGCAGTGAATGAGTTCATATGAAAAGCACAATGCACCACCGAGCTGTCACCGTCAATTATGCCACCCAGTGGCAGAAAATTACACTCGTTTTTTTACAGTACAGTACATATTTTATGACTTATTATGAAAAGACTATCAACGACTAAAAGATGCAGCCATATTTCTATTAGTGTCACATTTTTTTCCCACTTTTATGTAAACTTTTTTGTACCTTTTAGAACAGATATACAATTCGCCATTAATCATGAGTTAATTATTGAAGTCATGCCATTAATTACAAATTTCAATCACCTGACACCCCTAATCACGACACGTGTCTTACCCGTAGCTGAGCGGGGTCATGTAGTTGAGGATGGCGACGTATGAAAGCGGGTAATCCCACATCTGCAGGTCCGTCACCTGGCCGTCCACTCCCGTCATGGCGATCACAGGCTCACCTGACCACACAAACTGAACACACACACGCAAGGTCCTGATGGATAGATCCCGTAGGTGGATGTACAAATGGAAAGACATTTTGACACGCGTGGCCAGACGGACAGATGGACAAATGGAGAAACACCTTGCTCGGCGCCATCTTCCTGACGCTCATGTCGGCTCCGCTGAAAACCTGCACGACTCCTCTGACGGTGTCCATGGTGAGGCACAATCGGGTCCACAGGTCGTCCTTCATCCCAGGCCACATCCTCACGTCGGCCTTCAGCCTCACGCTCCAGTACGTGGAGCTCCAGGCGAGCAGGTAGCTGCCGTCGTAGTCCAAGCCCAGCGTCAAGGGGGCTCGGCTGGACGGGCTGAGGGTGAAGGTGGTGCGGGCCGACGTCTCGCCGTCCAACAGGTAGCGCAGACACACGGTCAGACCTGAGGGTTAGTGGGTCAGAACAATGAAGGCTCGTTCGGGAGTTGACTCTGTGACTTGCCCTGCGTCGAGTCGACAGTGTTGAGTATCACTCGCTCGTGTTGCTGGTCCACTCTTCGCTGACATAATCGAACCTTCTTTCATGTTGCTGACTGGCAGTCTGTACTGTAGCCTCCTTCTTTTTAAATTCAAATGATCCTCTGTAGTGACGGCGCGCGTTGCCCTCATATTTACGGGTTGTTCTAATCTAGTCAATGGCTTGTCACGTGATAGCGCGTCGGAGAGCCAATCACAAGCTGGAAAGCAGGAGACCGTGTGCAACGCTTCATATGATTGGCGGAGCCAGGAGACATTGACGCTGCTCTTTCTTCCGGGTCAAGTATTTTAATCGTTTTCGCGCATTAAAAAAAAAAAAAGTAAGCACCTTGTTTTGAAAACGTATCAAGTAAAAAGTACAGACATTCATGTTAAAATGTAACGGATAAAAAGTAGTCTAAAACATCAATACTCCGGAAAGTACTGATAAAAACTACTCACGTAAAGTAACAAAGTATTTGTACTTTGTTACTTCCCATCTCTGTTTACTCGCAGACATTTTCACTGAAGCGACCCCCTTCGCATCCGGCTGTTTTACTGGATTTTGACGGATTTTGCAAGGCCCACAGCATATTGTGTTGGATTAGTTAGATTAGTGTCTCTTCTTTCATCAGGAAAAAGTACATTTGTATTTGTTTCCATTTTGCAGCAATTAGTATTAAAACATTTCATCATTATTCACAAACCTGTTTAAAACGGTGGGAAAATGAGCTATTTGCAACATAGCCCTGGTTGATCTCTTATACTCTGCTGCCACCTGCTGGCCGTTTTTTTTGTAATAACTACCATTGGCTTAACCGATCTCTTCAGGTCAGAGGCTGCATCGAAGCCGTCTGTATGCTCTAGCATAAAAAAATGGTTTTGGGACCATGCCAATATTTACAAGAGAACGTTTTTATACGTTTTTGGGGCGCAAATGAGTTAACATGATGGCTGGAGAGCTGAAGCAGTGCACAATGGATGATACATAAACGGATGGTAACTGGATAAACAGAAATGGATGGATGGTGGAAAGACAGATGGAATGATGATAGATAGATGGCTGATAGATGGAATCAGAATATGGATAGAAAGATAAATGAATGTAGGAGAGATCATGTTTAGATGGATAAAAGGATAGAGAAATGGCATGATTGGTATATGGATTTCCCTCACCTACAGTGGGTTTCTCTGTCGTCCAGCTAGGGTAGGACATGGTGGTATAGGCCCTGGTTGGGTAGGGCCAGCTTTGGTCAGACCAGGTTGAATTGTTCGTTGTCGGTTGGACTCTTATTGGGTAAGCGCTGGTTGGTGCGATCCAAGGACGATAGGCCCTGGCACGATAGGCCCTGGGACGATAGGCCCAGGAGCGGTAGGACCTAGTTGGGTCAGCCCAGGAACGATAGGCCTTGGTTGGGTAAAACCGGGAGCGGTAGGACCTAGTTGGGTCAGCCCAGGAACGATAGGCCTTGGTCGGGTAAAACCGGGAGCGGTAGGACCTAGTTGGGTCAGCCCTGGTCCGGTAGACCCTGGTCGGGTAGGCCCTCGCCTGGTCAGCCCAAGCGTTGTTATGGCGGAAAGAATAGTAAGGCGGGTAGAAGGACACGCTTCCTCCACTGTCAGAAGACAACGTGATCATCTTTCCATTTAAATTGGGTGGTGCGGCTGCGCAGTAAAACAGAAACACAAGCAAGCAATAAAAACCTTTTCACATTTGATGCCGTTACTTGTTGCTACACACAATTTGGGATGCCGTTGATGTCTAAATGCATTCAAAGGATACAACCTTACAAAACTCAAGTCGTATTCTTTCATGGTGAAATCCAGAGGTGGCAAATCCAGGTCCAAGAGAGTAAAAACCCTGCCACAGTTTGGCTTTAGCCTCAGGTGCTAGCTAGCTCCCATGGTGCTCGTTTACCTGCTAAGGAGCTCGCTAGGGAAATATTTTGTTTACACAGCCGACACACATACACCATAAAACCTCTGGGCTCGTTGCCAGGAACTAATGTTCAGCTTACTTCCCCTTTTTCAACCAGTTAAGCTATTAATGCAAATGTAATGAAACTTCCCAGTTTTGTGATTTCCAACACGAATTAAATACATGTTGTATAAATATAATATAATATTGCCATTCCACGGCGTGACCATCTACGCGTATGTCTGCATTATACTGCCCCCGTGTGGCCAAGGGCATTTCAATTGAAGCAAAAAAACAACAAATGTGATTAAAACTTGAATTGTTTGCATTCTATTTAAAGATATTGTTACTGTATATTTTCTTATTTCTCTTTTGTCTCAAGGCAAAGGGATGATTCAATATCAGAGAGTTAAAGAAACAATTAGGTCTACTGTCGTATCCTCAAATCTGGAAAAAAAAGACTTTATAATGAACAGAATTTTGTAAGTGCAAAGATGTATATTTTTCTAAGGGTACCTGTGGTCCACATGTCCACGTTTTCTTCTCTGCTGGGACTGGTGGACGCTTCCGAGATGGCCATCATCATCATCATCATCATCATCATCATCAGGGTGATGGAATAAACACTTGTTTTCATTTTGCTAATCTTCATCTTCATGAACACACGCGCTGTATCCGTGGAGCGTCTGCCTTCTCGGAGAGAGTGTCCACTTGTGTGTGTGCGTGTGTGTGCATGGACCTTGAACAGGCACACTTTCACTTCCTGCTAAGTTTTGTTTCTGCGTGTTTCCTGCATCCTCTTTACTGCGCTCCAACGCACACACAGCTCGGATGAACGAGTGTACAGGTCGGCAAATCGGTATGCCAGATAAATACTGTTCATATCAAAAGTCTTTAAATGCCAGGTTTTTATGATATAAAAAAACGAGGAGACTAAGACAAATCGCGTAAAATCTCTAACCGTTAATATGACCTTTGACCGGCACAACTCAATTGAAGGAAAATGAAACCTTTTGGATAGAGGAAGCAAAATGAAACAAGTGAGATCAACTGTTTACACGAGTTTGCACACTCGAGTCGTGATGTGGCAATCGCGTTCAGACGTCCAACTTTTATTAATGCTACTTGTTATGTCCTATTTTCTCCACTTGAAAATGGCCTTGTTCATGTGTTGCATAGTATATGCCAATTACTCTCTTCTTTTTTTTTTTGTCGTGGGTCGCATCGTAATTATGATTTCCTTGTAACTGTGATCACAAACAAATGTATGATGGTATGAGACCTATGGCTTGCCAGAACAAAAAAAAAAACTTTTGTGAGTGGTTAATAAGGACCTTTTTAAATGGCAGCTGCCTCGATTTAACACGAGTTTGAGTGTAACTGGTTCATTGTAAACCTATAGCCACATCCCGTTATGCGGGTGCGCAAACTTGTGCAAGCACATGAGCTCCGCGTGCGTCAGTGCGCACGTGCGTGTTTTGCCGGGAAGGAGCCTCCTTCTTTCTGGCAGTGTGTGTGTGCGTGAGTGTGCGCGTGTGTTTGTATACATCCACACACCCACTGGGTCCTTATTAGGAAAAAGAATGCTGCAAATACTCAGAAGAATATTGGACTTGGCAATAACCCTGATCACAGATTGTCAACTAGAGATCATCAGGGGTGCCGTGGGAATGATCATTACTTAACTAAAAATCATGTACAGTATCTTTGTTAATCTATCCATGCCAGTGACATTAAGTGATCAGGAGAGCAACGAAATGTTATTCCACTAGATGGCAGAACGAAGCAATTAACTTCACATATTACTATTCATACATCAGGAAATATTTTTGTATTGTAAGGAAAAAAGAATTCTATAAAATTGTAATTTATAAAAAAAAAAAAAACATACAGTAATTACATAATTTTAAAATAATGTAAATAATTTAAACAGTTCTTGCCACTCTAATGGGGGGATTTAAATAAAGACATTGTGGATTAGATAAACAATATAGTGATAGTAATACCTTGAAAAATATATATCACAAAATGCAAATACATGTTAGATGAAAAAAGTATTGGACAAAAATATTTGAAACCATTTGAAAGAAATCAATATGATGTAACAAACATTGAAGGAAATACAAACATGTTAAAAAAAATAGTTAATAGATTAAAAAAAATACAGACATTTGATTAGAATGCAGAAGTATCATGCATCAAAAATTCGAAGCCATACATAAATGTAGATGAAAATAAACAGATATTGGATAAAATACACAAATGTGGAGACGGAGTGCTGTTGACCTCGACTCGGGACGTCGTGAACCGGTGGGGAGAGTACTTCGAAGACCTCCTCAATTCCACCAACACGCCTTCCTTTGAGGAAGCAGGGTCTGGGGACTCTGAAGTGGGCTCCCCTATCTCTGGGGTCGAAGTCGCCGAGGTGGTTGGAAAGCTTCTCGGTGGCAGGGCCTCGGGGGTGGATGAGATCCGCCCGGAGTTCCTGAAGGCTCTGGATGTTGTGGGGCTGTCGTGGTTGACACGTCTCTGCAGCATCGCGTGGACATCGGGGACGGTGCCTCTGGATTGGCAGACCGGGGTGGTGGTTCCCCTTTTTAAGAAGGGGGACCGGAGGGTGTGTTCCAACTTTAGAGGGATCACACTCCTCAGCCTCCCAGGTAAGGTCTATTCAGGGGTGCTGGAGAGGAGGGTCCGTCGGGAGGTCGAATCTCGGATCCAGGAGGAGCAGTGTGGTTTTCGTCCCGGCCGTGGAACAGTGGACCAGCTCTACACCCTCAGCAGGATCCTCGAGGGTGCGTGGGAATTCGCCCAACCAGTCCACATGTGCTTTGTGGACTTGGAGAAGGCGTTTGACCGTGTACCTCGGGGAGTTCTGTGGGGGGTGCTTCGGGAGTATGGGTTACCGAGCCCCCTGATACGGGCCATTCGGTCCCTGTACGACCGATGTCAGAGTCTGGTCCGCATTGCCGGCAGTAAGTCGAATTTGTTTCCGGTGAGGGTTGGACTCCGCCAAGGTTGCCCTTTGTCACCGATTCTGTTCATAACTTTTATGGACAGAATTTCTAGGCGTAGCCGAGGCGTTGAGGGGGTCCGGTTTGGTGGCCTCAGCATTGCATCTCTGCTTTTTGCAGATGATGTGGTGCTGTTGGCTTCTTCAAGCCGTGACCTCCAGCTCTCACTGGAGCGGTTCGCAGCCGAGTGTGAAGCGGTTGGGATGAGGATCAGCACCTCCAAATCCAAGACCATGCTCCTCAGTCGGAAAAGGGTGGAGTGCCCTCTCCGGGTCGGGGAGGAGGTCCTGCCCCAAAGTGGAGGAGTTCAAGTATCTTGGGGTCTTGTTCACGAGTGAGGGTAGGTTAGAGCGGGAGATCGACAGGCGGATCGGTGCAGCGTCTGCAGTGATGCGGACGCTGTATCGGTCCGTTGTGGTGAAGAAGGAGCTGAGCCGAAAGGCAAAGCTCTCGATTTACCGGTCGATCTACGTTCCTGCCCTCACCTCACGAGCTGTGGGTCGTGACCCAAAGAACAAGATCCCGGATCCAAGCGGCCGAAATGAGTTTCCTCCGCAGGGTAGCCGGGCTCTCCCTTAGAGATCGGGTGAGAAGCTCGGTCATCCGAGAGGGACTCAGCGTCGAGTCGCTGCTCCTCCACGTTGAGAGGAACCAGTTGAGGTGGCTCGGGCATCTGGTTCGGATGCCTCCTGGACGCCTGGTGTTCCGGGCATGTCCTACCGGCAGGAGGCCCCGGGGACGACCCAGGACACGCTGGAGAGACTATGTCTCTCGGCTGTCCTGGGAACGCCTTGGGGTCCCGTCGGATGAGCTGGCTGAAGTGGCTGGGGAGAGGGAAGTCTGGGCTTCCCTGCTAAAGCTGCTGCCCCCGCGACCCGACCCCGGATAAGCGGAAGAAGACGGACGGACGGACACAAATGTTATAAATAGGCTACACAAATATTAGAAGGAAATACAAAAAGAAGAAAATACACAGATATTAGATAAAGATAGACACATATTAGAAGAAAGAGACACACAAACATGAGAATAAAATACAAAATGTTAGACAAATCTTTTAAAACAATAAATATACAAAAATCGTATTTGGAGGGAAAATACATTGGAGACGTTCATTCAAAAGCCAAATCCTTAAAGTATTACTCCAAAATTATGTTAGTTGTGTTCCCACAGTGTTGTGAACTTGTGATTTTGTTTTGCTCTACGTGGAGAAAAGCAGCTCGGCAGTTGTGACGCATACAGATCCACGGACGTGACGTCACGTGACGTTTCAGTCTGTGTTGAAATCTTGCGCCCTTTTTTCGTGGATTGTCAAACAAGCCAACGTGGTTTGAAATCGCTTCTGTTGAAGCACGTGGAGGATGTGTCGTCATAGTCACGTGCTTCAACAAAGTCCAACTTCCGGTGCAAGAAGTTTTTCTTTTTCTTTCTTGCTTTCTTTATTAATTCAAACTCCAACATCCAATTCAAACTGAGCACAGAAACCAAAACGGTGTTGTCAAACAACACACAAGAAAAAGAAAACACACAAAACAAAAACAAAAAGGTCTAATCAGACTTCCGGTGCAAGAAATTATTGAAGCGGAAGTCGCGCATAATAGAGTTGCAACCTGTCAATGATGTCAGCGTGTACTCGTTTGACATGGACACACATGACGTACACGCGCACACTCACACACCCCGTCCTAGCCTATAAAAGTACACGTCTCACCAAGAAAGACACTCATTTGACAGCTGACACCCAAAACGAAGAACATTAGAAGAGGACACGCTGAACACAACGATGGGCATCTTCATTTCGCGACTTTTTGCCATGTTTACTGCAAAAACTCCTGCCAGGATTCTAATGGGTGAGTTCAAGAATGATTTAGTTACTAATTATTATTATTATTATTATTATTATTAATATTGTTAGTAGTGTAAATGGCATTATTATTATTAGTCCAATAGCATTTGTGGCATCTATTCTTCAAGGTCTTTAAACACACTTTAAAATAATCCAAAAACATTCAAAGACATTTAAGTTACTAAGCTGAGTGCAGAAGAGCACTGGATAAGAAATAAAAGATAAAATAAAATAAATGAAATATTGTACAAACTGTATAACAGTGTATCGATCCCTGTGTTTATAGTAAACATCTTTTTTTGTGGATAGTTTGAAGTACTGTACATCCTGTTTTTAATTCTTCTCTCCGGTGTACCGTGGCAGTAACTAAGATTTAGAGTCACTTCTTTGGAATATATTTGTACTTTTAACGCTCCTAATAAAGTTGTGTTTTTGTTACGCGTGTGGCAGTGGGTCTGGATGCTGCCGGCAAAACAACTTTGCTGTACAGGATGAAGCTGGCTGAGGTGGTCACCACCATCCCCACCGTGGGTCAGTCAAAAAATAGCACATTCATAAGAAGACCTTGAAAATTGTCAGATGGAAAAAAAAAAATCAAGTGGGATTGTTTGGTGTACAGGATTTAACGTGGAAACAGTTGAATATAAAAACATCTCCTTCACTGTTTGGGACGTTGGCGGCCAAACTGTCATCAGACCGTTATGGAGGCACTACTACACAAACACTAATGTAAGTACACGCAACTACCAAAACACTAACATAAGTACACACTACCACGCAAACACAATGTACATACGTACATTACACACTGCGACATAATGCTACACAAACACCATATGTACACTATACTACTACATGAACACAATGTATGAAATACTGCACACTGCTACACAAACGCTCATCAGACCTGTGTGGAAATACTACTTAAAAAAACATTGCAAGTACACGATGCTACACAAACATCAACGTAAGTAACTCACAGAAAGTAACGACACACAAGTGTGTGTATTCAAGATGTTTGTTCCCATCAATTATTTTTGAAAAAGTCCATGACTGTTTGCTCAGGGTGTCATCTTCGTGGTGGACAGTAACGACCCTCAGAGGCTCAAAGAGGCTGCTGAAGAGCTGCACAGGATCGTAAGTCATCAATCGATCAAGAATCCATACACGTGTTGGCATGTTTCGTCCACTAAGTGGGGTTGTTTTACAGCTGGAAGAGGACGAGCTGAGGAAGGTGGCGCTGCTGGTGTTTGCCAACAAGCAGGACCTCCCCCAAGCCATGACTGTCAGTCAGATCAGCGAGGGGCTGCGCCTGTCGGGGGTCACGCAGCCGGTGGGTGACACGTTTTTTTCCCCCCCTCTTTGCTTATTGATCGGATGGCCCTTTAGTCAAAACTTGCATTTAAACATCAGGCATTTGAGTTTATTGATCACTTCACAGCCATCGTCTCTGTTTGTGTGTGTGTGTGTAGTATTATGTTCAGGCGTCCTGCGCGGTGAACGGTTCGGGTCTGGTCGAAGGTCTGGATTGGCTCTCAAAGCAGATATTAAAGCAGTTTTAGCTGACGCGTTGTGGACTTCTCCCTGCCTGGTCCTCAACCTCACCAACATGGCGGCTGCACGCCAGCAATGCACAAAGAAAGTAAAAGAAACAAACACGTAGATGTTTTTGGTCTCAAGAAATTCTTCTGGTGATGTTATGATTATATTTTTTTATTATTATATTGTAAAAAGGGGTTCTGATTTAAGCATTAATCAAGTTGTGTTTTATTACATTTGTGTCAAATGTTTGAGCTTTTTTATGTTGTACTTATTTATCTTCAATAAAAGGGCAATCTGGTGGGCTGATTTTGTGTGTATTTTATTTTTTAAACCATAATATGATCTTTATTGTGATTAATTTCCTGTATATGCTTAGTGTTCTCCATGCTAAATTGATACAGTATACTGTATGGCTATTTTCAGTGAAATTGTAAGGGCAGAGAATTAACTGATTTGTGTGATACTACTTGCAAAATGATTTATTCCCATAAAACTATTACAAAGTTCATGGAATACATTCTGGTTGTACTCCATAATATTTTAATGTAGCAGTGGCCACCACAAATATGACTAGATGTTGACAAAAAGTAAAAGTAAAAATAAAAAAAAGCTGATCCAAGTTTTGTTGAAAGTGGCCGCCATTGTGTCCTGGCTAAACGCAATAAAGGCGACCCTGCACAGAGCCACAATGGCACCGTTTCTCTTTTAACCAAAGAGCCAATCAAAAGCTTGGACGTCTTCATGTGTCCAATCAAAACCTTGAACGTTTTCATCTATCCAATCAAAAGCCAGTTGGGACAAGGCGGAGTTCTTTCTGGCCCTTGTTGTGGATTCCGGGTTATCCCCCAAAAAATAAAAACCCATCAAAGTGGGAGTTGACGGGCTAATTTGTTGTAGTCTTTTATCTCGTCTGTTGTCGTCTATCGTCAAGGAGTAGCCATGCCCGGGATAGAGAAGCTTCCTATCGAAGAGACGCTGGAGGACAGCCCGCAGGTTAAGAAAAAAGAAAGCAGTTCTGATTTGTGAAGATTTATGCTTACACGCTAACGTTAGCCGCTAGCTCGCTACTATGCTAACAGTAGTGTTTGTCAACAGCTAGCCGCATACTAACGGCTAGCAGTCGGCCGTTGCGAGACGGAAGGCTGAAGCAAATTCGGCCCAGCTAGCTGACACATCAGCTGATGGATGTTTTCCATCGCTCCGTCACGGGAGGCGTCTCCTATGGGCTGGGAGCCATATTTGCTTTCTTCCGTAGCCGCCCGGCTAGCTCCTTCCTGTCATCTTAATGTGAACGTTACATTGTTATTGTTGTTTATTTGGAAGCAGTTGACACCGACAGGCAGCTAAATGCATGATGTAGCTACCTGCCGATGTCCCGAAGACCCTGCTGTGAAGTCGCAGGACGGTCACTTCCTGTTTTGACAAATCAGTGCTGGGTTAGGAAAGTCGTTTGATCATTTATTCGATGTCCATCCTGAGGTCCAAGCACTAGTCTAGTCTTTGTCCTCACTAGTAAGACAATTCAGTACACTTGTAGAATGACTCTCTTGCAGTTTTGGGGAACATCCACTTTTTCCACTATGGTATGACATTTCTGCACTAGTGGGACAAATCTGGCATACTAGTAGGACAACTACAAAATAATATAACCAGTTAGGCAAAATGGAGAAACTGCTATTTGGCGTTTTGGTAGAAATGGGACAATGAAGCCTTGTGAAGCTTTTGAGGCTTTTGGCTGATTGATTTGGAAAAAGAGTCAAAAGTTTCAAAGCCCCATAAGATAGATCGTACCGGTGACATCTGGTGGTCAGCTGGAGTCATAGCAGCTCTAATCTTCAAAGTGATTCGCCTGATTGATTTCTATTCCAACATAACACCAGTACATTCAGTCTTACATTTGTGTCTGTCTAATGATCATCAGGTACACATGGAAGTGTTGCAATATTTTGACACTGTACCAGTACTATGGTTCAATGTGATGTCCTGTTACTCGTTCGATTTTTATAAACACACAGCTATTATTACCTGAAACATGCTTAGTATTTGTGCCCACTAGTGTTACTAGTGCAACTTAGTAGTTTACTAGTAAGGTTTTTTTCTTGTCATTATGGCAAACCACTTCTTTCTTCCTATGTTTTTATGCTTCAATGTACAGTGCAGTTAATGCCAGCTATTTGTCCGCTAACAAGGCACCAATGAATGAGTGTGGGTGCCATTTTAAAGGAAGAGCACAAAACTAGGTAGATAGATGCAAATAAATTGCGTTTAGTTATGTGTTACTGAAAAAACTAGATTCTTGTCAGTGTTTCCCACACCATGTTAATACTTGGGCGGGCCACCCAAGTAAACTGTCCACCACCCAAGTAGATTCCAAGAAAACTGAATAACAAATACATATTTTTTAAAACTGCCGTGACCAGCTATACCGCATGTAACATTAGTTCATCGTCACTCACTTGTGGGTCATGAGGTTAGAGGAGACGCAAATAGCAGGACTGGGAACACCCACCCGAGTCCACCCACCCAAGTAGATTTTAAATCTGTGGGAAACACTGCTTCTATATTATTTCAGACGCGGTCTCTGCTGGGAGTGTTTGAGGAGGACACGGCAGCCATGTCCAACTACTGCACAATGCTTTATCAGGCCATGCATAGGATCTATGATGCCCAGGTACAAATACACACGTGCCCATTTGACAGGTATAGAGGGAACCATTGACAATGGAGGTCCTTGGTGATGTGTGCATGTTTTTTTTGGTGGGGGGGGTTTCAGAATGAGCTGAGCGCAGCAACACATCTCACATCCAGACTGCTAAAGGAGTATGACAAACAGGTTTGGAACTTAAAATATTGATTCTTTTTATCATCGCTATCTAATGGAAAAAAACACATTTTTGTTGTTATGAAAGCATTAAAACAGTGTTGCAGTGAAATATTTTTTAAAACGCGGTGATAACGTCATCATTTTTGCTGGCATTTTCATCAAGTTTAATCTCTAAGGCTGCTTTGCATGTGATCAGATAAAGTCTTGGTGAAGCAGCATGTGGCACCTTTATCTTCTTCTCTTGACCTAAAGCAATAATCCAGTTTGGTGTTTGTAGCGTTTTCCTTTAGGGGGCGACGATGAAGTAATGAGCTCCACCTTGCAGCAGTTTGCTAAGGTTATCGATGAGGTGAGTGTGTGACTCTTGTTTCATCTTTCTCGTGCTTTCAAGCCTTTTATGATGTTTTCTTTTTCGGTTGGCTAGCTGAGCTCCTGTCAAGCCGTTTTGTCGACCCAGCTGGCCGATGCCATGATGTTCCCCATTTCGCAGTTCAAAGAGAGAGACCTCAAAGGTATTTGGATGTGAAATATAATTTAATGTCACCTTTAATAAAACATCATGTTTTTGTGTGTGTGCCTACAGAGATTCTAACTCTGAAGGAAGTCTTCCAAATATCCAGCGATGGTAAGTTACCTTAATTTACGACGGCGACTGCTAACATGTAACCCATCACACAAATATTTGACAAATAATATACAAATGTTAGAGAGGACAAAAAGAAAGACTACTGTATAACAATTTAGAATTTTTGAAAGTAGACAAACAATGGTAAACAAATACACAAAAACTTTTGGGAAAAAAATTGAAGTAGATATTAGAGGCAAATATGCAAAAATGTATCTAAAGGGAAGATAAAAGTTTCGACTGGTATACATTTCAGATCATGACACCGCCATCAACAGATACAGCCGCCTGTCCAAGAGGAAGGACAACGACAAGGTGAGCGCCTTAAAACAGTTGCCGATCGTGCGCCGGGGATATCTGACGTGGCCGTCGCTGTGCGTGGCAGATGCGCGCCGAGGCGGTGGAGGACGTGTACACGTCGCGCAAGAAGCAGCACCAGACCATGATGCACTACTTCTGCTCCCTCAACACGCTGCAGTACAAGAAGAAGACGGCGCTGCTGGAGCCGCTGCTGGGATACATGCAAGCTCAAGTGTGTTGGGAACGCAAACGCCGCGAATGCTTCACTTTGACGAGTTGCTTCTTTTCTTTTTCTTTTTTGTTCATCTGCAGATCAGCTTTTTTAAGCTGGGCTCAGAAAACCTCAGCCAGCAGTGGGAGGACTTCCTGGCCACCATCGGGACCAGTGTCCAAAAGTAAGATGCTTCTCCAGCATATTGGCTTTATTATGTCACCTTATCCATTGCTAATGGTATGCTACACGTCAAAACATTAGGTACACTTGCACAGGCTAATAACTCTCAACATAATATAAAAAATACCTTAATAAGGATGGTAAAAATAATGCAAATATGTAAAAATAATATGACAAAAGTATTAGAAGATTTAAAAACAAGAAACAATTTACAAATACTAGGGGAAAAAATACAAAAATATAATTAAAAATGTTTTTTTGTAAAAATTAGGACCAACATGAAAGAATATCATACACAAATATGAAAATAAAATTACCACATTATTATGAAAATACAAAAGCATTACAACCTAAATACTCAAACATGTAATTATAATACTGTACAATGAATATGAAAATGATAGAAATATTTATAAATAGAGAAAAAAAAAAGCACAAATATGAGAAAAACAATCAAAAATATTATATTGAAAAGCCCCTAAAATAATTACAAATAATAATGGCCACAAATACAGAAATATAAAATAATAAGAAAATGCAAAAGGTTAAGAGAAAAATGCATTTGATAAAACCATACAAAAATAGGATAAAAATGTTAAATATTAACTCATTCACTCTCAGGCAGCCATTTTCACTGAAGCAACCCTCTTCACTCCTGGCTGTTTTACTGGATTTTGACAGATTTTGCAAGGCCCACAGAATATTGTTCTAATGCTATAAAAACATGGAACCTACCAAAAGAAGATTAGAGTCTCCTCTTTCATCAGGAAAAAAAAATATTTCTATCTGTTTCCATTTTGCAACAATTAGCATTAGAATATAGTTAAGTATCATCATTACTCACAAATCTGTTTAGAACACTAAATATTCATCATAGCCCTGGTTGATCTCGTATACTCTGCTGCCACCTGCTGGCTGCTTTTGTAATAACTAGTAACTACCATTGCTTCAACCTTTCTCTTCAGTTCAGAGGCTGCATCAAAGCCTTCTGTATGCTCTGGTAATATTTAAAATTGAACATATTCCTACATTTTTGGGAGCAGATGAGTTAAAAAGATTAAAAAAATAACTAATATATTAAGAAACAACCCAAAATGTTTATGGTCATAGTGCTGTGACGACTACTAACTATGTCAGTAAGGATAATTGCAACGTGCGTCGGTGCTTTTGCATCAGCGTGCGTCGGGAGATGGAGGAGGAGGTGGGCCACATGCAGCAGAGCATCGAGCAGATGGAGACGTCATGTGACCCACTGTACGCGCCTTGCGACCCGGACCCGCTCCACTCGCCCGTGTGTCGCACCCTCACCCAGAAGCAGGGCTACCTCTACGTTCGCAAGTAAGTATGCCGCAAAAAGCGACTTTCCAGAATGAGTGCTGGGCGAGTCATCCGTTTTATTCAAAAGTTCATTTGTCAGGTCGATTGATTTTTTAAATGTCATCAATTCTCTTAACGGCTGCTCATAGCACGTCCCCGCTGATGTTCACTGCTTCCATTAACAACATTGGCTGCGAACAGAGTGGAGCTAGTTTTCAGAAGCACAGTCAAATTAGCCACATTAGTGATGTTTTTGACTTTTCAGACCCCTCTAGCGACTAGCAACTTAGAAACAGGCAACATGAACGGAAATCATTTTCGCATATTTCAACTTTCTATAGCAAAGGGGCAAAATTGTTAATCAGAAATTGGATTTTTGCAGGGGGAATGCTAGTTTTTATTTTCAGGCAATGTATTTAAAAGCTCTACCGCTGTGCAAGAAAGGAAAAATAAAATCAACGTGTGACCCTCACAGTAAGACGGGCTTGGTTTCGTCGTCGTGGGAGCGTCAGTACTTCTTCACGCAAGGGGGCAACCTGATGCAGCAGGGCCGCGCGGAAGTGGCGGGCGGCCTGGTGGCCGATTTGGACAACGCATCCGTCATGGCGGTAGACAGCGACGACCGCCGCTTCTGCTTCCAGGTCACGTCCTTCGACGGCAAGAAGTAAGAGGCCGTCACTGTTTCAATGTTTTCACATTCTACACATGGAATGAATTTCAACCTTTCATGCAAACAAAAACAGTATAACAACATAGAAGTTGGGTGAAATATACACGCATTTAGAAAAATATACAAAATATAAGACAATGCATTCACAAATATTATGTTCTTAATATATTATAAATACATATTTTAACAGACGAAAAATACGGAATCCTTAAAAAAAATACACAAATATAACAAGTATCCAAATAATCTACAAAAAAGGAAAAATATTAGACAAAAAAATAATAAAATGAAAAATGCACACATTTTAGAAGTGACACAATTACACACAAAAATAATACAGAAATGTGAAAAGATACAGAATTACTATGCAAAAATTCTTGAAACAGTACAAAAATGTTAGAATAAAAACCTGTATTAAAACAAAAAGTATTGGGAAAAAAACAATGTACGAATATTAGAAATAATACAACAATATTATTTTAGTACACATTTTACAAAAAATACACACAAATATCGGGAGAAAATAGAGAACATTTTGACAAATTAATTGAGAAAAACTGTCAAAATATTAGATGGGGGGGAAAAAATCCCATGACCTGGACTGCCCTCCGTCGTGTTTTGTATCTGTCGTTCTCGCACCTGAAAGATAAAGGATTGCGTAAACGTTTGTAAATATTTTTTGTTTGTTTTGCATCATCAGAGTGGTGACGCTGCAGGCGGAAAGCAGGAAGGACTGCGAGGAGGTAAGAGAGTAAAAAATCTCTGCCGTTTTCTGTTGACGGCTTCTCTCTCACCTTCGCCTTGATGCTCTTCGCTCGCCAGTGGATCGCCACCATCAACAACATCTCCAGACGCATTTACCTGAGTGAGAACGCAGAGGTGTGTTTGTGCGTGCACGAGTGAGTGAAAGTGAGACTTTTGAGTGGATGTGAGTGAGTGAGTGTGTGCGTGAGACAAAAACACCCCCTTCACGTCACATTCCGCCAACAGGAAGTGGCGGCCAGAGTCAACCAATCAGCCATTGAGGCGGTCACGCCGTCGCCGTCCTTCCAGCAGAGGCACGACAGCATGCGGCCTGCCAGGTTAGCAGTGTATGCGTATGTTCGTGTGTGTGTGTGTATTCGCACCCTTAAAACAATCCACTAACTTAACGTCATGGCAGCAAGAGTCGCACGGGTCGCACCGGCAGCATCAGCTCGGTGGGATCCGAGCCGTCGCCCGCCCTCTCCGCCCTCTCATTGGACGCCCTGGTTGCCCCGGAAACGCCAATCCAGTTTGACATCATCTCCCCCGTCAGCGAGGATAACGCCGGGCACGGCAAGACGGCAACGCAGGCTGGCAGGTACCGCTTTGCAGCCAAGGAAATTATTATTATGAGTAGTAGTGTTATTGTTGCCATAAAAATCATAATAATTATTATTTATATATAACAGATATTTATTTTTTCTGTGTGACACATTTGTGATATTTGGTATTTAAATTTTATTGTGGCTATGTTTTATACCTTAATTGTAATTGTTTTCATATACACAATGATTATGTCATTATATTCATAGAAACATATATTAATTTATGTAAACATTAAATCTAAATATGTGTATCACAGCTCTTTTGAATGAATTAAATTATTGGTTTAATTCCATTTTTAAACCTGCATACTTGTTTCAACACGTAAATATTATTTTATTGAGCAACTTGTGTAAAGAAGTTAACGTTTTTGTTTGATTGAAATTCAGCAAAATATAATTAGCATTGTGTATAGAACATATAACATCATACTATAACATATTAATGATCAATTAGTCAAACTTACTTATTTATTCTTATCAATCACTGCTACATTATCATTCTCAATCGTAACTTTTCTTTGCTAATTGGCTGCTGCGACGTCCATTTTGGACATCCACCTCTACGTTTACAAAATGGCTCCTTGCGCAAAGCCAGCATAAATGTCAAATGTTGTGTTTTTATTCGCGATCAGCAGTTTTGTGTGTGTTTGTGCATGTGTACCGACAGGAGAAGTAATCCTTTCGGCGAGTCGGGTGACAAAACATTGGAGGACAGCGAGGGTATGCTACACTCTCCAATAGCTCATTACTGCCCCTTGTGGCCAGGAGATGACCTACAAGTATTTATAGTCCCATCTTTTTGGGGGGTGGGGTGTTCCAGACTCAATCCTGCACCAGCTCTTCATCGCTCGCTTCCTGGGCTGTATGGAAGTAAAGAACGCCGAGTCTCCGGACGTCATCCCCGAGACCATGAGGCAGATCCTGGCGGCGCGCGCCATTCACAACATCTTCAGGATGACCGAGTCGCACCTGCTGGTCACCTGCGACTGCCTCAAGTAACCGCCTCTCCTCATCAGTGTCTTCAAATGTGCAGTGCATCCAAAAGAATATTTTACACATGTTGTCATGTTTCAGCCTTGTTCCAAAAATGGATCAAATTAGAAGAAAAACATTCTGCAGATTTTTTGTGGTCATTTTTTTCTTTTTTTTTTCTGCAGGCTCATTGACCCGCAGACACAAGTGACACGACTCAGGGTAAGCCCACGTTGGCGCTCGTCACATTGGGACCACCGCAATTGTACTTTCAACCGCTGCGTGTTTGTGTTCCCCATCAGTTCCCTTTGTCCAGCGTGATCCAGTCTTCGTCCCATCAGGACAACAAGAGACTGTTTGGATTCATCCTGCACTCGGCCGGCGGGCATTCCGACGGACGAGCCGTCTGCTACATCTTGGAGTCCAACGACGATGGCGAGAAGGTTGAGAAGCTAGTCACACCTTGTATTCATTTTAGGGCTGTCAAAGTTCAAACGTTAACTCTGGTTGCTTTTAAGGTAGCGCAGGTTGTGTTTGAGCAATAAACATAACTACACGCTTTAAAGCAAAGCGTTTCATACATGTTTGTGTATGACATTCAGAATATTTGTTTACGTCAAACTATTGTGGTCATTTTTTTCCTCATTATAAATATCATCAGTAATTAACTGATTCGAAAAGAGGAGGGTGAGCGTGCAGTGGGTCAAAAATGTGGAAGACGTCCTCATAACATTAAAGTTGAAAGAATTAACGCAAAACAGGTGCTCTTCAAATACTGATAAAAAGCCGTTTCAATTAAGTGGTTAATCGTAATGAATCCAAATTCTAAGATGTGATTAATCTGATTGAAAAATGTAATTAGTAAAAGCTGTAATTATTTTAAAATTTATGAAATAAATGTCTTATCTTAAAATTCCATACAGAATGCCCCATAGAACATTTTTAAAAATTAATGGAAAATGAAAAATATGTATGTTGCTTAAAAAATGTATTAACTCAGTTTCCACTTAAATTCTACACATATTACCCCTTAATAAAAGAGAATAAATATTTTTGAAATTAATTTTTGTTTATTTTTAAAAACTCTTCATTTTTTTTTAAAGACAGAAATTTTCTCATTTAGTTTGTGCATTTTATTGTGAAGCTGCATCCCCAAAAATTGTTCTCTTAAAATTGTGCCCACTAAGCGACCATATTTATGGAAATGTTTGCAGATTTATTAAACACCTTAAAATAATTTTACATTGCGTGTGTATCGTTCCTCACCAGCTTCACTTTTTCCATGTTTAGTGTCTTTACAGCCGCATTTCAAAACGGATTAAATTGCACACCCAATAGATTCTGCGCATAATTATTTTGAAGCAAAACATTTTTCTCATGTATTTATTGTTAAAGATTAACTTATCAATTTCCGCTCCGTTGCTACTTTTTTAAATTTTCTTTCAGATCTGCGACAGCATCGGGCTAGCCAAGCAGATCGCACTCCACTCTGCGCTGGTGAGTCTCATTTACCTTTGTAAAAAAAATGAGATTATTTTTTATTTTTTTACTGACTGGTGTGGTGTCGTAGGACCGCAAGGTCGCGGAGAAGCGCAAGGAGCAGGACAAAGCCAAAGAGAAGCAGAAGGAGGAACTCAGCAAGCAGAGACAGATAGAGAAGGTGACCTTGTCTCTTGCCTTTTGAACGAAATCTGAAGCATCAGCTCACCAAAAAATTGAAGTGACGGCTCGTAGCTGGTAGCGTTGAGGATTCATTTTAATGTGATTGGTTCAAGGAACATTCCCATCGCTGATATACAAGAAGTAACATGAGCAAGCACTATTGATCCTAAAGGCCCTGAGTAGATTTGATCAACATTAACAGCCGATAGAAATGCTATGAAATAAGAAGAATGGAGAAATTCGTCATGTCAAAAGGTGGCTACCTCCAAATTTTACATGCATGCAATCACACAACGAATCTTTTTGGTGGCGTCGTCCAGGACCTGGAGGAGCAGAGCCGCCTCATCGCCGCCTCCAGCCGTCCCGCCAACTCCGCCGGGGCCGACGGACACTTTGTGGTACTGAGCAACAGCCAATCAGAGGACAGTGATGCCGGCGGGGACGAGGGCAAGAAGAAGGGCGAGTCCGACGCTTAGCCACGCGCCAGAAAATGGGTACGAAGCCTTTGCACGTCCGCCCCATGCTCAGGAATCAACACCCGCCCGCCCGGGCTGCCTGGGGATGAAAAACAAGTTCGTCACAGACTTTTTTTTTCTTTTAGTTGGTGTTTCAACAAAAAAAAAATCTTCTTTTTTTTTATACTTGGGCAACAATAGATATACAACCTTCTCGTTTCCTATTCTCATAATCATTTTGTCTTATTCTGAAAAGTCCTTGCAGGTTTATTTCGGCATTCTGCACTGTTTTAAAGCAGCCGGTTATTATGTTGCACTTTTAAGGCTGAGTCCATATTTATTCACGTGCGCTGTCTTGACATAAATGCGTCGTGACCATGTAAACATGGCCACTGTTTGAGCCAAGGCACATATTGATGCATAAATGAGAAAAATCTTGTGGCCTACACTCTAAAAAAAGTTGTGTCCAAAATAACCCCCAAAAATGGACCGATCCTCTACTTGGGTCTATTTGATTCATCTGTGAGTCAAGAAATTGGTCCTTTGGTGTAAAACAACTCATAAATATTGGTCAGATCCTTTACTTGGGTCAAAAAATTGGGTCATTTTGTATAAAACAACCCAGAAAGTTGGGTCAAATTGACCCATAAAGTGGATGGGTCCATTTTTGATCCATAATTGGGTTACTTTTAACCCAACTGTTTTTAGAGTGTGCCGCCAAACAAAGATGTCACACAAAGTACAGTGAAACCTCACATATTTGAAGTTCAGCATTCGCTTATTCGTACTTTTTTTCTTTCTCAGTATTCCTTTGGGGGGGCATCTTTGGTAGCTT